>NC_059342.1:82117692-82418653 GCF_018350155.1 Leopardus geoffroyi
CAAATTAAAATGGAAAACATGTATTATTTTAAAAATATGATTTAAAAATGAGTGAAAACAGGCTGGAAAAAAATTTTAACACAAACAATCAATAAGGAACTTATATATACAGAATATTTAAAGAGTTAAATGAGTCATGGAGAAAAACCAAGAATGAGCCAACAGAAAACTCAAACAAACAAAAAAAAGTAGGCACTCTCCAAAATACAAAAAAAAATGACTAAACATCTTATACTTCAGGGTATATATCCAAGAGAATTGAAATCAGGATCTCGAAGAGATAACTCCACTCATATGTTGACAGCAGCATTGTTCACAATAGCTAAGAGATGGAAGCAACCTACATGTCCATCCACAGATAAATGGATAAATAAAATGTGGCATACACATATAATAGACTATAATTCAGCCTTGAAAGGAAGGAAATACTGTCACATGCTACAACATGGATGAAAGTTAAGACTATACTAAGTCACCAAAACATAAATACTGTGTGAATCTACTTATATGAGGTATCTAAAGTAGTCAAATTCATAGACTGGGCGCTAGGGGTGGGGGGAAATGGGCACTTGTACAGTGGGTATAGAGTTTCAGTTTTGCAAGATGAAAAAGTTCTAGGAATCTGTTGCACAACAGCGTGAGTATACTCAACAATACTGAAATGTACACTTAAAAAGTGGTTACCATGGTCGATTGTATTGTGCAGTTTTTAGAGAAAAGAAAGGAAGGCACATGACAATGATCATCACTTCATTATTCCTAATAGCCAAAGCCTGGATATTCCTTCGACAGCAGATGGAGCAATGCCTAATATCCACATACAACAGAACATCTTACAATGATGAAAATTGCAAACCACAGCTGCACACGACAACCTAGATGAATCTCACAAATGTCCAGATGTTCAGCAAGAGAAATCAGACAAAAAAAAAAAATAGAGTATGTGATACTATTTATATAAAGTTCACCACCAGGCAAAACTATAACAAAATGTTAGGAAAACGTGGTTATTTGACCTGGAGGAAAAAGGGCAGTGATTGGCAGAGAGCAGGAGAATTTCTACTTCTTGATGTGGGAAATGATTCACAGGTGTTTGCTCCATAATAGTTCACCAGGCAACGTATTTACTTTCTGTGCAGTTTTCTCTAAGTGTCTTACATTTCACTGATTTTAAAAAATAGTCCTAGGGGCACCTGGATGGCCCAGTCGGTTAAACATCCAGCTCTTGACTTCAGCTCAGGTCATGATCTCACGTTTGTGAGTTCAAGCCCAGTATTGGACTCTGTGCTGTCAGCATGGAGCCTGCTTGGGATTCTGTCTCCCTCTCTCTTTGCCTCTCCCCGACTTGTTCTCTGTCTCTCTCTCAAAATAAATAAAAAATAAACTTAAAAAAATAGTCTTAAACATACAGAAGAAATACCACTAAATACCATGACATCTGCACTTCTGACATCCCAAAAGCTCCAGTAACATAAAGGTTTTCAAAGGCACCAAAAGCTTACAGCAAGCTCACAACACCTGATGTGACTTGAAAGGATGATACTAGTAGTCTTTACTAGTCCCACATGGTGTGGATATTCATTCATTCTGTTGCAAGATATTGTGTGTTTGGTGTCAAAACCAGCTAGGACAGTCATACACAGCAGAACACACCATTTCAAATCCAAAAATTCTGAAACACACAATGATACAGCTGGCAATGACAGTTTGTGATGGGGGATTACTGGCCTGTACCAGATTTGCAGCTACATGCGTGGGTATGAACAGACCTCAAAAAAATGTAAAACTAGGGGAGGGGCCAAGACGGCAGAGCAGCATGGAAATTCTCAGCTTCTCTCATCCCTGAAATGCAGCTATATCAGCACCAAACCCATTTTGCACACATAGAAAATTGATCTGAAGATTAACACAACAATCTGCATAACTTGAGCCACAGAACTCAGCAGGTAGTGGCATGGAGAGGTGAACTGGGGGAGAGAGAAGCTGTGGAGGGTAGGGGGCTGTTTTTGCAGAAAGAGAACAGAGAAAGGGGGGAGAGTACAGAAAAAAGCACTCCCCCTGAAAGTAGCTGGAGAAAAGAGAAAAAGTGGAAATGCACAAGTGACTAAACAAGAAAGGGAGAAGGGAGAAAGGAGTGGGTTTCCATACCATTAGGACTCTATAAACAGGGAGAGCAGAGTCGGAAATTCTACAGATCGATACCTGGTGGTGCTCTGTAGGAAGAGCAAAGACCCAGGAGCAGGCAACATGGTCCAAGTGGGCCGGGGTCCACATGGGGACAAGCGGTTCCTCTGCTAAGAGGGCATTTGGTAGAGGCCCTACAGCCTCCCCACAGGCAAAGATCACAGTGGGCCCCAGAGACCAGCAACATTTGCTGGCATTGGAACAAAGACGCTAGGGTATGGTGAAACCTGGCGCTGGCTGTTTGTGTTTTGCCATAATCTCTGAAGCTCTGCAACAGCACAACTGTACAAATGTTCCTGGGGGCAAGTCAGCAACTAGCCATTTCTCGGTGAGGCCCTCCCAGAGGGTCAGAGTGGGTCTAAACTGCAGGGATCTCAGAAGTGAGGGGTTTGGAAACACAGCCCCGTATGAGATATAATTCAGGAGGGAGGTACCACCTGGCAGGCTGATAACTTGGATGTGGACAGTGCAGAAGCAGGGAATGGATGGAAGCTAGAGGCAAAGGAGAGGTGCTTGATTGCTGGTAACTCTCGTGCCAGAGACTGGGAAGCTGGGTGACACCATTTTCACCTCTTCTGTGCCTGCGCATACATGGCATGCATGCCACACCAATCCACCCCAGTAAGCTCAGCGGCACCACCTAGTGGAGAATAGAGCGGTTGCACCAAGCCCTGTCCAACTGTGCCAACCAAGCTCAGGCTAGAGAATAACCACAAGTCTCCTGCTTAGTGTACAGACTATAAACGGCCTCATAGATAGACTTCTAGGGAAAACTGGATGTAATTTCATTCAGATTTCATTCTGCTCATTGGTCAATCTATTCATTTTTTGTTTTTTTTCTTTTTGTTTGTTTTCTGGGTTTTTTTTTTCTGTTTTTCTTTTCTTCTTTTCTTATTCTTGGATACAGAGAGAGAAAAATTTATTTTTCTTTTCCCTGTAAAAATTTTTTTTAATTTTTTTACTATATTTTTTATTTTTTGAAAATTTTTTATTCTATTTTACTTTCTTCATTTTATTCTATTTTGTTGTATACATTTTTTAATTTTTTAAACATTTCCTTACTTTTTTCTTTATTTTCTTTTCCATTTCTCTTCATTCTATCAAGCTTCTTTCAACAACCAGACCAAAACACACCTAGAATCTACCTACATTTATGATTTTTCATGTTGTTTTTAATTTTTTAATTTAATTTTTTATTTTATTAATTCTTTTTCTTCCTCTAAAATGACAAAATGAAGGAACCACCCCAAAAGAAATGACAGCCAGGGATTTAGTCGACATAGATGTAAGCAAGATGTCTTAACTAGAATTTAGAATCAGGATAAGAAGAATATTAGCTGGGGTGGAAAAAAGCATAGAATCCCTTTCTGTGGAGATAAAAGAAGTAAAGTCTAATCAGGATGAAACTAAAAATGCCATAACTGAGATGCAATCTCAAATAGCTGCCATGGCAGCATGGATGGATGAAGCAGAGCAATGAATCAACAATATAGAAGACAAAATTATGGAGAATAATGAAACAGAAAAAAAAGGAAACTAAGGAAGAGAGCACAAGAATTAGAGAACGCAGTGACTACTTAAAAAGGAATAACATCCAAATCATAGGAGTCCCAGAAAATGAGAGAGAGAAAAAGGGGTAGAAGGTTTATGTGAGAAAATCATAGCAGAAATCTTTCTTACCCTAGGGAAAGACACAGACATCAAAATCCAAGAACAGAAAACTCCCATTAGATTCAACAAAAACTGACCATCAACAACGCATATCATTGTCAAATTCACAAAATACACAGACAAGGAAAGAATTATGAAAGCAGCAAGGGAAAAAAGTCCTTAAGATTAAAGGAAGACAGATCAGGTTCACAGCAAACCTATCCACAGAAACTTGGCAGGCCAAAAAGGAGTGACAGGATATATTCAACGTGCTGAATCAGAAAAATATGCAGCAAAGAATTCTTTGTCCAGCAAGGCTGTCATTCAAAATAGGAGAGATAGAGTTTCCCAGACAAACAAAAACTAAAGGAGTTCATGACCACTAAACTAGCCCTGCAAGAAATTTTAAGGGGGACTCTGAGGGGATAAAAAGACAAAACAAAACAAAACAAAGCAAAAAAGACCAAAAGCAACAAAGATTTTTGAAAGGACCAGAGAATACCACAAAAAACTCCAATTCTACAGGTAACACAATGGCAATAAATTCATATCTTTCAGTACTCTAAATTTCAATGGACTAAACGTTACAATCAAATGACATAGGGTAATAGAATGGATAAGAAAATGAGATCCATCTATATGCTGTTTACAAGAGACCCATTTTAGACCTAAATACACCTTCAGATTGAAAGTAAGGGGATGGAGAATCATGTATTGTGCTAATGGCTGCCAAAAGAAACGTGGAGTAGCCATACTTATATCAGACAATATAGATTTTAAAATAAAGACTGAAACAAGAGATGAAGAAGGGCATTATATCATAATTAAGGGGTCTATCCACCAAGAAGACTAACAATCGTAAACATTTATGCCCCCAATGCAAAGGAACCCAAATATATAAACCAATTAATCACAAACATAAAGAAACTCGTTTATAATAATACCATAATAGGAGGCGACTTCAACACCCCACTTACAACAATGGACAGATCATCTAAGCAGAAAATCAACAAGGAAACAATGGCTTTGAATTACACACTGGACCAGATGAACTTAACAGATATATTCAGAACATTTCATCCTAAAGCAGTGGAATACACATTCTTCTCAAGTGCATATGGAACATTCTCCAGAATAGATCTCATACTGGGACACAAATCAGCCCTCAACAAGTACAGAAAGATCAAGATCATACCACGCATATTTTTAGACCACAACACTAGAAAACTCAAAATCAACCACAAGAAAAAATTTGGAAAGACCATGAATACATGAAAATTAAAGAACACCCCACTAAAAAAATGAAGTTCTTAGTAATTCTTTAACCCAGAAGTTAAAAAGGAAATAAAAAAGTACATGGAAACCAATGAAAATGATAACACAATAGCCCAAAACCTCTGGGATGCAGCAAAGGCCGTCATAAGAGAGAAGTATATAGCAATCCAGGCCTTCCTATAGAAGGAAGAAATGTCTCTGAGACACAACCTAACCTTACACCTTAAAGAGCTGGAAAAAGGACAGCAAATAAAACCCCAAACCTGCAGAAGGCAGGAAATAATAAAGATTAAAGCAGAAATCAATGCTATGGAAATTTTTTTAAAAAAAGGTAGAACAGATAAATGAAACCAGGGGCTAGTTCTTTGAAAGAATTAACAAAAATGATAAACACCTAGCCAGTATGATCAACAAGAAAAAGTAAAGGAATCAAATAAATAAAATCACAAATGAAAGAGGAGAGATCACAACCAACAGAAATAAAAACAATAATAAGAGAATATTATGAGAAATTATATGCCAATAAAATGGGCAACCTGGAAGAAATGGACAAATTCCTAGAAACACATACACTACCAAAACTGAAACAAGTACGAAATAGAAAATTTTAACAGACCCTAACCAGAAAGGGAATCGAATTAGTAATCAAAAATCTCCCAAAAAACAAGAGTCCAGGGCCAGATGGCTTTCTAGGGGAATTCCACCAAACATTTAAAGAAGAGTTAACACTATTCTTTTGAAGCTGTTCCAAAAAAGTAGAATTGGAAGGAAAACTTCCAAACTCATTTTATGAGGCCAGCATTACATTGATTCTAGAACCAGACAAAGACCCCACTAAAAAGGAGAACCATAGACCAATTTCCCTGATGAACATGGATGCAAAAATTCTCAACAAGATACTAGCCAACTGGATCCAATGATACATTAAAAGAATAATCCACCATGATCAAGTGTGATTTATACCTGGGATGCAAGGCTGGTTCAATATCCTCAAATCAATCAATGTGACATCATGTTAATAAAAGAAAGGACAAGAACCACATGATCCTCTCAATAGATGCAGAGAAATCATTTGACAAAATACAGCATCCTTTCTTGATAAAAACGCTCAAGAAAGTAGGGCTAGAAGGATCATTTGTGAAGATCATAAAAGCCATATGCAAGAGATCCACTGCTATATCATACTCAATGGGGAAAAGCTGAGAGCTTTTCCTCTAAGGTCAGGAACACAATAGGGATGACCACTCTAGCCACTGTAATTCAACACAGTATTGGAAGTCCTAGCCTCAGCAATCATGCAACACAAAGAAATAAAAGGCATCCAAATCGGCAGGGAGGAAGTCAAACTTTCAGACACCTTTGCAGACAACATGATACTCTATATGGAAAACCCAAAAGATTCCACCAAAACCTGCTAGAACTGATCCATGAATTCAGCAAACTCATGCGATATAAAATCAATGCACAGAAATTGGTTGTATTTCTATACACCAATAATGAGCATCAGAAAGAGAAATAAAGGAACCAATCTCATTTACAATTGTATTAAAACCCATAAAATACCTAGGAAAATACCTAACCAAAGAGGTGGAAAATCTATACACTGAAAACTATATAGAAAGCTTACAAAAGAAATTGAAGAAGACATTTAAAAAATGGAAAAATATTCCATGCTCATGGATTGGAAGAATAAATATTGTTAAACTGTCAACACTAGCCAAGGTAATCTACATAGTCAGTGTAATCCCTATCAAAATAACACCAGCATTCTTCACAGAGCTAGAACGAACAACCCTAAAATGTGTATGGAACCAGAAAAGACACCCAAATAGCCAAAGTAATCCTGAAAAAGAAAACTAAGGCTGGAGGCATCACAATTCCGGACTTCAAGATGTATTACAAAGCTGTAATCATCAAGACAGTATGGTACTCGCATAAAAACAGACACTCAGATCAATAGAACAGAATAGAGAACCCAGAAATGGACCCAAAAACGTACAGCCAACTAATCTTTGACAAAGCAGGAAAGAATATCCAATGGAATAAAGATAGTCTCTTCAGCAAATGGTGCTGGGAAAACTAGACAGCGACTTGCAGAAGAATGAACCTGGACCATTTTCTTACACCATACACAAAAATAAATTCAAAATGGGTGAAAGAGCTAAATGTAAGATAGGAAACCATCAAAATCCTTGAGGAGAAAGCAGGCAAAAACCTCTTTGACCTTGACCGCAGCAACTTCTTACTCAACGTATTTCTGGAAGCAAGGGAAACAAAAGCAAAAATGAACTATTGGGACCTCATCAAGATAAAAAGCTTCTGCATAGCAAAGGAAACAATCAGCCATAATAAGGCAACCTACAGAATGGGAGAAGATATTTGCAAATGACATATCAGATAATGAGTTAGTATCCAAAATCTGTAAAGAGCCTATCAAACTCAACACCCAAAAAACAAATAATCCAGTGAAGAAATGGGCAGAATACATGAATAGACACTTTTCCAAAGAAGACATCCAGATGGCTAAGAAATACATGAAAAAATGCTCAACATCATTCATCATCAGGGAAATACAAATCAAAACCACAATGAGATATCACCTCACCCCTGTCAGAATGGCTAAAATTAACAACTCAGGCAAGGGCAGAGGTTACTGAGGATACGGAGAAAGAACACTTTTGCACTGTTGTGGGAATGCAAACTGGTGCAGCCACTCTGGAAAACAGTATGGAAGTTCCTCAAAAAATTTAAAGTGGAACTACCCTATGACCCGGCAATTGCACTACTAGGTATTTATCCAAAGGATACAGGTGTGCTGTTTCAAAGGGGCATGTGCACCCCAGTGTTTATAGCAGCACTATTAACAATAGCCAAAATATGGAAAGAGCCCAAATGCCCACTGACAGATGAATGGATAAAGGCAATGTGGTTTATACATACAATGGATTATTACTCAGCAATAAAAAATAATGAAATCTTACCATTTGCAACAATATAGTTGGAAGTAGAGTATATTATGCTAAGCAAAATTAGTCAGAGAAAGACAAGTATCATATGACTCCATTCATATGTGGAATTTAAGATACAAAATGGGAAGCAAAAATGATATAAAAACAGGGAGGAGGACAAAATGTAAGAGACTTAAACATAAAGAGGAAACAGGGTTACAGGAGGGGATGTGGGTGGGGGGTGGGCTAAATGGGCAAGGGGCATGAAAGAAGACATTTGTTGGGATAACCACCGGGTGTTATATGTAGGGGATGAATCACTGGATTCTACTCCTGAAATCATAATTGCATATATGCTAACTAACTTGAATATAAAATTTTTAATTAAAAAAAACAGGGGCGCCTGGGTGGCGCAGTCGGTTAAGTGTCCGACTTCAGCCAGGTCACGATCTCGCGGTCCGTGAGTTCGAGCCCCGCGTCGGGCTCTGGGCTGATGGCTCAGAGCCTGGAGCCTGTTTCCGATTCTGTGTCTCCCTCTCTCTCTGCCCCTCCCCCGTTCATGCTCTGTCTCTCTCTGTCCCCAAAATAAATAAACGTTGAAAAAAAAAAAATTAAAAAAAAAAAAAAAAAAAACAATAAATAATTAAACTTTAAAAAAGGAAAGAAAACCTTTAAAAAATGTAAAACTATTGACGAAAATAAGCAAGTTACAAACGAACACAAAAAATATAATTCCAATCACATAAAGCACAAAAACATGCCTAATCAGACCATATATATTTTAGAGTGATATGCATAGATGGTAAAATTATAGAGAAGACTACAGGAATACTCACAACAATGGTTTCCTCTAATAGAGGAGAAAAGGAAATGTGATCAAAGGGGCACAAAGGGGGATTTTAAGTGATAGAAATATTATCATTCTAATATACTGTTATAATATTAAATGTGAAAGGAAAAAGCACGAGTATTATCTTATTATCATTCTTTAATACCACATGTATGTTTTCTGTGTAACACTTTTGTATGTAAAACAGATTTACAACAAAGAAATATCCAAAGATCCCCAGCACCTTGGCCTTCTGTAGATCCTATATATTGATTATGTATCGACTACTGGGGTCCTAGAGAATAAGAATGTCCCCTCTACAACATGACATTTGAAGGCAACAATGGTGACCTCCAATATATTTTTTTCCCTCTTATTTTCTGCCACCTACGTTTCATCCATGAGGACTAGGTTCTTATTAGAATGTGTGTACTCCACGATGGGGAAAGGCTGACGATGACAAACCTGACCACCTCATCCAAGGGAAAAATTCCAGAAGTGCCTCCATGGATCCCAGCCCCAGTCTCTTTGAAAGGGGGCATTACATGGGGCGCCTGGGTGGCGCAGTCGGTTAAGCGTCCGACTTCCGCCAGGTCATGATCTCGCGGTCCGTGAGTTCAAGCCCCGCGTCAGGCTCTGGGCTGATGGCTCAGAGCCTGGAGTCTGTTTCCGATTCTGTGTCTCCCTCTCTCTCTGCCCCTCCCCCGCTCATGCTCTGTCTCTCTCTGTCCCAAAAAAATAAATAAAAAACGTTGAAAAAAAAAATTAAAAAAAAAAAAAAAGAAAGAAAGGGGGCATTACAGACATTGCTGGGACTCAAGGGGCCACAGTCTAGAATTGCCTCAACTTGTCTCTAACGAAGAAACCTGTGATTGGGTCTCAGGAGACACCGCCTGTGAATAGTCAACAGTTCCTCCTGGGTATTCAGTCTGTGCTGCTCCAGCAGAGAGGGAAGGGCTCCGTGGCTCCAATCATGTCTTCCTGGGGAGACAAAGGAGCAGGGAATCCAACATCCATGGTGACAGTGTCAGGGATTGAGGTTGGCCAGCATCTCCAGGTAAGCACCAAGGCACAGAGATGGGGAGGAAGACCACAGTCTACCAAAGGCCTGGATGCACACAGGCATGCATGTGCAGACACACACACAGCCCATTAGAGCTTCTTCCTTTTTCTTTTTCCCCTTTTCTTTCCTACATCTGCCCATCACTTCCCAGTTCTCCTAATCTCCATAAAGGGAACCTAAGTCCAGTGTTCACCAGGTCCTTGCTGATCCAGCCTGAGGTCATTATGGAGACAGAGTCTCAGGCTACCCTTCCTCAAGTCCACAGTGACCAGAACATAGCACCAGTGCAGCAACAAAACCTGTGGACATCAGAACTCTGCAAACAGAAGAGCACTTGATTAATAAAGGGCGCATCATTTTCGTTTTCTTCATGGACTCCACCATCACAGCTCTCGGGCAGGTGTGGTTCCCAGAATTGCTCTGGGCTACTATCATAGGACTATGCACACTCTCGTCCACCGCCACCATTCACAATGCACCAAACCTGTTCACATCCTTTCTTTTTTCTTTAATTAGAGTCAGTGAATAACTATATAAAATATAGTTATTTGTTCCCATTGTATTGTTAACGATACCTGGGCTGTTCCTGATTAAGTTATTTGTCCAAATTGGGGCACCTGGGTGGTTCAGTAGGTTGAGTGCCTGACTCTTGATTTCAGCTCAGGTCATGATCCCAGGGTCATGGGATCAAGCCCCATGTCAGACTCTGCACTGAGCATGCAGCCTGCTTAGGAGTCTCTCCCTCTGCCCCTCTCCCCCACTCTCTCTCTCTCTCTCAAAAAAAAAAAAAAAGTTATTTGACCAAGTTTACATGGGGCTTCCCAATGCCAAAGCAGAGGCTCTGTCAGTGACCATTCTGAGCAAAGATATAACCACCCAAGGGCAGTGATGGTGATAATGATGGTGACTCTCCCCTCACATCTCACAATTCTCAAGCCCACCTCCTCTCGAGCAGGAGCCAGGAGCAGTGACACGGGAGCACCCTCATGTACTAACAACAATAACAATAATGGCTAATATTTACTGAGCACTTAGTATGCACCAGCCTTGGTCTAAATATTTCACAACCATTGCCTAATTTTACCCTCACTACTCCCCACAGTAAACTCTACACTTACTCATTTAAACAGATGTGAAAACTGAAGAGCAAAAAGGCAAAGTGACTTTCTCTTTTTTTATCTTTTTATCTTTTTTTTTTTTTCAACGTTTATTTATTTTTGGGACAGAGAGAGACAGAGCATGAACGGGGGAGGGGCAGAGAGAGAGGGAGACACAGAATCGGAAACAGGCTCCAGGCTCTAAGCCATCAGCCCAGAGCCCGACGCGGGGCTCGAACTCACGGACCGTGAGATCGTGACCTGGCTGAAGTCGGACGCTTAACTGACTGCGCCACCCAGGCGCCCCCAAAGTGACTTTCTCAAAATCACACATAAAGAGTGGGGAGATTTCATCAGACCTCAGAAAAGATGTATTAAGGAACACACTCCAAGAGTATGACACTGCCACATGCTGCCCCTGACCTTTCAGCACATGCATTCTTTCATGCCATCAGAGACACTGGTATTCCTCTTTTCCAGTGCACATCATGACATCATGAATCAAAGAATCTTCAAGATTTCATAAAGTTCATGAAATCTGGTTTGTGAAGACAACCTTCATTGACCCAGTATTTATCCCCTCAACAAACCTATCAGGCGGCATCATTCTCTGCATCTAAACACCAAGAAAGCAAACTCCAAGGGGGCATTTACCAAAGTGAAAAAAGGCATGAGAGAAGCAAAGTTATAATTAAGCAGGTTGTCTGATGTAAACCATTGCACTGTGGGACCCGGGCTCACATTTCTTCAACTCCTGTCAACAATGAAGCGACGATCACCCCTTAATGGAGGCGAGCCCTTCCTTGATGTTAGCTCGGTAGCTTCAGTGATTCTATGAAGCGAGTACATGTTGTACAAACGAGGAAACAGAGACTCAAGGAGCTTCAGTAACTTGCCCAAGAGCACACTCAGAGAACAGCAGAGAAAGGATTCCCAGCCTGTCTCTAGACTGCAGAGACTGTGATCTTTTTTCTTAATTTTCTTAATGTTTATTTATTTTTGAGAGAGAGAGAGAGAGAATGAGAATGAGTGGGGGAGGGGCAGAGAGAGAAGGGGACAGAGGATCCCAGCCAGGCTCCGTGCGGACAGCCCAATGTGGGGCTTGAACTCACGAAATGTGAGACCATGACCTGAGCCGAAGTCAGGCGCTCAACCGACTGAGTCACCCAGGTGTCCCTTCAAAGACTGTGATCTTAAAACATGCCACTGGCTGATAGTGAAGTTGATGATGATAATGAAAACAGCACTCCCTTCATTCACAAAGTTCAGTTAACAGTTTTCATATCTATGTTAATTCACTGGAACAGTCTTCAAACACAAAGACATACAGCACACCTGGCACATCTAAAGACTTTTTCTTCCATTTCTCTCAGTAAATACACACTCACACACAGACAGGGTATCTCGTATTGCCCACTATCTTAGCATATGCATGACCCCAAAGGACTCCACAGTAGAGCATTAAGATCGAGCAAGTGTTCTAAGTGAAAAAAGGAATTAATCCTGGAGGGAGTCAATCCAGATGAAAACCAGTTCAGCCTCATTCAGTCACATGTAGGGCAAGAATCTAGAAACCAAGTTACACCCCCCACAATGCCTGATTCCATAGTCCACAGTCCTCATATTTTCCTTATTTGCCCACCCTGCCATCATAGCTGCTAGTGAATCTCAGTAACCTCTTCAAGGAATAGAGAAAGACCAAAGCTCTAGACTCTGTAGTATTCACAGCCTATCTTTTTAAGCAAGATTCTCCTCCAATTTCTCTCCTTGAAGGAAATCAGCAACCAAACCAGGGTCTCTGACTTCCTGCTTCTGGGCTTCTCTGCACACCCTGAGCAGCAGCCTCTCCTGTTCGGACTCTTCCTGGGCATGTACCTGGTCACCGTGTTGGGGAACCTGCTCATCATCATGGCCATTGGCTCTGACCAGCACCTCCACACCCCCATGTACTTCTTCCTGGCCAACCTGTCCTTCGTCGAGACCTGCTTCACCTGCACCATTGTCCCCAAGGTGCTGGCGAACATCCTGACACAGCGCCACGCCATCTCCCACACTGGCTGCCTCGTGCAGATGTACTTCTTCATGGCGCTGACCCTGCTGGATGACTTCCTGCTGGCCGTGATGGCATATGACCGCTACGTGGCCATCTGCCTTCCTCTCCACTACACCACGATCATGTGTCCCCAGCGCTGCCTGCTGCTGGTCGCCGCATCCTGGCTCTGCTCCCACCTCCTGGCCTCCTCGCTTACCCTCCTCATGTCTCAGTTCTCCTTCTGTGCCTCTCGTGCCATCCCACACTTTTTCTGTGATCTTCTCCCTCTCCTCAAACTTGCCTGTTCAGACACCCAGATCTTTCAGGTCATGATGTTTGCTGAAGCAGCCCTCTCAGGTGTGGTCCCTCTCACCTGTGTCCTGGTCTCTTATGCCCACATCATCCACACCGTCCTCAGGGTCCCCTCTGCTGGGGGGAAGCACAAGGTCTTCTCGACCTGTGGCTCTCACCTGTCAGTGGTTACTCTCTTCTACGGGACGCTCTTTCTGGTGTATTTCCAGCCCTCATCCACCTATTCAGCAGAAATAGGAATGGGGGCATCTGTAGTATATACGATGGTCACCCCCATGCTGAACCCCTTTATCTACAGCCTGAGGAATAGGGACATGAAGGGGGCTTTGTGGAGACTCCTTGGCTGGGGAAGATGTTCCACATCATAAAGAGTCCTTCCCCATAGCAGAAGCCCAGACTTTTCAACATGCCTCCTTCCCAGGACTTGTCCATTGTAAATCTGAAAGACTCACTTTCCTGAGTTGGCCTTACAAGCAGATGCAAGAAAGGGAAGACCAACTCTGCAGGACTGGAATAGGCCTATCTGGCCAAGGACAGAACTGCAGCCTGGGGACAGGGAGTGACCACAGACCCTCTGACGTGACTTGATAAACGGGTACATGCATCTAAGCAGATTCAGTCTAGGGTTGGAAACATCCAAAGTGCCAGGAAACACTTGGCTTCTAGGAGAAATCTCAATAGGAGTGCAGTGTAGGCTTATAAATCCTTCCCCAACAACAAGAGGAGAGATCTAATGCACAACACAGTGATTATAGTCAACAATACTGTATTATATACTTCATAGTTGCCAAGGTATTAGATCTTAATAGTTCTCAACACACAAGAAGTGATAATTAGGTGACATGATAAAGGTGTTAGCGAATGCTAATGTAGTAATCATACTGTGGTATATAAACGTATCAAACCTGCACTATATGCTAACTAATTTGGATGTAAATGTTTAAAAATTTTTTTAATTAATAAATAAAAAATAAATGTATCAAACCAACACCCTGTACACTTCAAACTTACACGAGGCTTCATGTCAATTGTATCTCAATATTTTTAAGATAAATTTCTGATACAAAAAATAAAAAGAATGAAATCCTGGCAAGACAAGGCAGGTTGGGACCTCAGTCAAGTCACTGGGCTTCAGGGACTAGTTGTGACCCTGCCTTGGAAGAAACCCATTCATAGGGATTGGCCTTACCGTGAAGAATATGAGGCAGAATCTGTGTGGCCTAGAGGACAAAAATATTCTGGAAAAGGAACGAAGGCACAGAAAGATTAAGAGATTTGTCCAGTATCAAACATCTGGGATTCGATCTTTGTCTCTGGCAGGTGATTTGGGTTTTTTTATTTGTTAGTTGTGACCAGTCTTTATTCTTTACTTTTTTTTTTTTGTTTTTGAGAGAAAGAGCACACATGCACACGGGGGGGGTGGGGGTGGGGAGGGAGGGGGAGGGGGGGGGGGAGAGAGAGAGAGAGAGAGAGAGAGAGAGAGAGAGAGAGAGAATCCCAAGTAGGCTCCACGTCCAGCACAGAACCCAACACAGGGCTCAATCTCACAACCTGAGTCGAAATCAAAAGTCACTCAACCAACTGAACCACCAAGGTGCTCCTCTTTACTTTTTAAACTCTGGTATATTTTTTCCCCAACTGAAAAATCACTTGTGTCATTACAGGAAATGTCTAAATTATGAAGAAATCTTTTTAAATTCCTTCTTAAAAGAAACCACTGTGAATGCTTTACACAAATTCTTATGGTCCTTTTCTCTGTACATGTATTTTATACTGTTAGGATGCCGACTTTTCACATGGTCTTATAATGTAAGCATTTTTCCACACTATTATTATTAAATCTTCATAAGAATTTTTGTAATTTTTCAAAGTCTCAAAGGGCTGAAAACATTTTTATTGAAACTACTATAAATCTGATGTGAAAACAAAAGACCAAAAAAGCTCTCCCCGCACAGCTTCAGATGCAAACTTACTCATCAACTAGCGAGGTTTGCACAGTGATGTGGCCACATCTGGGTCAGGAACCGTCAGAAAACATCTCCAAAGAATAAGCGTATTTTTTTAGGTGCATTAAAAACCCCAGAGCCCAAGGCATTTATGAAGACACTGGAGTGGACAATGAAATTTCCCCTCCTTTTTTTTCATAATTAATATTATAGCAGAAGCAGATGCCACGTTAATATATAATCTTTAATTTTGGATGATTATGTTTTTCTGTTATTCTCACTATTACAAATAATACTGCAGTGAAGATTATTGTAAATATATATACATTTACTATATATATATATATATATATATATTTACAATAAATTTTAAGAAGTGGAGTTGCTGGATGGAATATTCTTCAGGCTCATGATGCATGCAGCCAAAATAATTTACAAAACTCTTACTGATTTACATTCCAAATGGTGTTCTCTGAGAGTGCCTCTTTCTCCACATCTTACAGGTAGTATGTGTTCTCAGTTTTTACTCAATCATTACAAACGTAGTTAAGTGAAAAATAGTACGTCCTTTTTGTGTTCGATTTTTTTTGCTTATTAACTTAGTGCTCTCTTAAGTCTGTAAATAAATTTTATTTATTCTTCTGCTAATTATTTCTTCACATCACTTGACTATTTTAAAGACTTTTATTAAGTCCTTTTTATATTAAAGATTTAAGCTCTATTCTTTCTGATAGCGCAAACTTTCAACAATCACCTTTTCTTTCTTTAAATATTTGTTTGTTTGTTTTTTGAGAAAGAGAGAGTGCACATGTGTGAGGGGCAGAGAGAAAGAGAGAGACAGAGGATACCAAGCAGGCTTACACTGAGAGTGCAGAGTCTGATGTGGGGCTCGAACTCACAAACCGTGAGATCATGACCTGAGCTGAAGTCGGATGCTCAACTGACGGAGCCACCCAGGTGTCCCCCCCCCAATCACTTTTTCAACCTTCAGTTTTCTTTTTGATTTTTTGACATCGTTAAGTTTTCAGTTTACATACATGAAACCAATAAAATAATTCCTCCTTGTGACACTTCTGCTGGAATTGTTAGAAAATCCTTCTCTATGCAGCGCTCATGTGAACAGCGAGTTGTTTTTCATTCCAATATAATATGTTTTTCTAATGACAGTTTTATTGAGATATAATTCATAGACCATAACGTTCATCCTCTTACACTATACAATTCAGTGGTTTTTAGTATGCAGCATGTTTTTTTCTTTTTTAATGAAACAATATATGACTTCTAGAATGATATCAAATACCGAAGTGGTTCTCTCCCTCACATCTCTCTTACTTTCTACAGGAGTTTCCTGTTCCTTTTGTGTCATACAATTATTTAAAAATAAGATGCTGCTGGGGCGCCTGGGTGGCTCATTCGGTTGAGCGTCTGACTTCGGCTCAGGTCACGATCTCACAGTTCGTGAGTTCAAGTCCCGCGTTGGGCTCTGTGCTGACAGCTCAGAGCCTGGAGCCTGTTTCAGATTCTGTGTCTCCCTCTCTCTGACCTTCCCCCGTTCATGCTCTGTCTCTCTCTGTCTCAAAAATAAATAAACATTAAAAAAAAATTTTTTTAAATAAAAATAAAAAAAATAAAAATAAGATGCTGACTATGTCTGAACTATCTTTCATTCATATGTACCATTCGCATTTCCACTCAGGGCCTTTTTTTCTTTTTTTTTTTTTTAATTTTTTTTCAACGTTTATTTATTTTTGGGACAGAGAGAGACAGAGCATGAACGGGGGAGGGGCAGAGAGAGAGGGAGACACAGAATCGGAAACAGGCTCCAGGCTCTGAGCCATCAGCCCAGAGCCCGACGCGGGGCTCGAACTCACGGACCGCGAGATCGTGACCTGGCTGAAGTCGGACGCTTAACCGACTGCGCCACCCAGGCGCCCCAGGGCCTTTTTTTCTTAATGTTATTTTCCCCTCTGAGGCACCTTGGTCTGCTCTAGGCCCACACAGCTTAAGTCCCATAACATCTGCAAAAAGTATCCTTTCACACCAGCCCGCTCTAGCCACCTGGGCATGTACTGCTTTTCTTCTGAGCTCCACTACCCCTTATCTCTTCTCCTATCCCTCCCTTCTAAGATCAAGAATGACATAAAGATGCCCACTCTTGCCACTTCTTTTTTCTTTTTTGTTTTTTTGAGAGAGAGCACAAGCGCAAGTGGGGGAGAGGGACAGAGGGGAAAATGGAGAGAGAGAGAATCTTTTTTTTTTTTTTAATTTTTTTTTTCAACGTTTATTTATTTTTGGGACAGAGAGAGACAGAGCATGAACGGGGGAGGGGCAGAGAGAGAGGGAGACACAGAATCGGAAACAGGCTCCAGGCTCCGAGCCATCAGCCCAGAGCCCGATGCGGGGCTCGAACTCACGGACCGCGAGATCGTGACCTGGCTGAAGTCGGGCGCTTAACCGACTGCGCCACCCAGGCGCCCGTGTTTTTTTTTTTTTTTTTTTTTTTTTTTTTGGAGAGAGAGAGAGAGAGAGAGAATCTTAAGCAGGCTCTGCACTCAGCACAGAGCCTGATGCATGGCTCAGTCTCATGACCATGAGACCCTGACCTGAGCCGAAATCAAGAGTCAGATGCTTAACCGACTAAGCCACCCAGGTGCCCCTCACTTTTGCCATTTCTATTCAACATTGTACCAGAGGTTCCAGCCAGAGTGATTAAGTAAGAAAGGGAAATAGAAGTCATCCAGATTATAAAGAAAGTTGTAAACCTATGTCTATTTGCAGATGACAGATGTTATATATTTAAAGATTTCCTAAGGAATCCACCAAAAAACCCTATGAAAATTAATAAACAATTCAGATTTGACACAATCCTTATAAAAATATCAGCTATCTTTTTTCAGAAAATGACAAGCTGATTCTAAAATTTACATAGAAATTCAAGGGACACAGAATGGCTAATATATTCTTGAAAAAGAAATGCAAATTAGGAAAGATGCACATCTCCTGATTTCAAGCCTTATTACAAAACCGTAGTAATTAAGATGATGTGGCCCTGGCACAAGGCTACATCAAAGGGCTAGAATTGAGAGTCCACAAATAAACCTTCATGTTTATGGTCAGTTTATTTTCAACAAGGCTGCCAGGCCAATTCGACAGGGAAAGAATACTATTTTCAACAAATGGTTCTGGGAAAACTAGATATCCAAATGCAAAAGAATGAAGCTGGGCCCTTACCTCAAATACAGATATTAATCAAAATAGGTCATTGACCTTAATGTAAGAACTTAAACTACAAAACCCTTAGAAGAAAACAAGGGAGGGGCGCCTGGGTGGCGCAGTCGGTTAAGCGTCCGACTTCAGCCAGGTCACGATCTCGCGGTCCGTGAGTTTGAGCCCCGCGTCAGGCTCTGGGCTGATGGCTCAGAGCCTGGAGCCTGTTTCCGATTCTGTGTCTCCCTCTCTCTCTGCCCCTCCCCCGTTCATGCTCTGTCTCTCTCTGTCCCAAAAATAAATAAACGTTGAAAAAAAAAATTAAAGAAGAAAACAAGGGAATAAATCTTTCTGACCTTGGATTAGTCAATGGTTTCTTAAATGTGACACCAAAAGCATGAGCAGTAATAGAAAAAAAAAATAGATTAATGGAATTCATCAAAATTAAGAAGACAACTATGACCAAAATAAAAACACAACCTACTGAATTGGAGAAGATATTTGCAAATGATATATCCAACAATGAGTTAATATCAAAAATATATAAAGAACTTATACAACTCAACACCAAATTAAAAAACAACAATAATCTGATGAAAAATGGCCAAGGAGCTGAATAGACATTTTGCCAAAGAAGACATCCATATGGCCAACAGACACATGAAAAGATGCTCAGCATCACTCATCATCAGGGAAATGTAAATCAAAATCATAATGAGAGATCACGTCATACCTGTAAGAATGGCTAGTATTGAAAAGACAAGAAATAACAAGTGTTTGCATGGATATGGAAAAAAGGGAACCCTCATGCACTATTGGTGGGAATGTAAATTTGTGCAGTAACCGTGGGAAACGGTATGGAGCTTCCTCAAAAAATTTAAAATAGAAACACCATATGATCCACTAATTCCCCTCATAGGTATTTTCCCAAAGAAAACAAAAACACTAATTTGAAAAAAATATATATGCACCCCTATGTTTATTATAACATTCTTTGTGGTAGCCAAGCACATGGAAGCAATCAATGTGTCCATCTGTACATGAATGGATAAAAACATGTGATATATATATACAATGGAATATTACTCAGCCTTTTAAAAAGAATGGGATCTTGCCATCTGTGATAACATGGATGGTTCTAGAAGGTATTATGCTAAGTGAAATAAGTCAGACAGAAAAAGATAAATGCCATGTGATTTTCCTTACATGTGGAATCTAAAAAACAAAACAAATCAACAACAACAAAAAAGAAACAGACTCATAAATACAAAGAACAATCTGGTGGTTATCAGAGGGGAGGGTGTGGAGGATGGGCAAAATAGGGGAAAGGGAGAGGAAGATTCAGCCTTCTAATTATGGAATGAGTGAGTCACAGGAATAAAAGGCACAGCATAAGGAACATAGTCAACGGTATTGTATCAGTGTTATATGGTGACAGATGGTAGCTACACTTGATTATAGAGTTGTTGAATCACTAGGCTGCACACCTGAAACTAATGTAACATTGTGTGTCAACTATACTGCAATGAAATAAAAAAAGCAGACAACCCATTGAAAGGGAGAAAATGTATGCAAATCATATATCTGATACTTGTATTAAGAATACATAAAGCACTCTTACAATTAACAATAAAAAGACAAATATCCCAGGGCGCCTGGGTAGCTCAGTCAGTTGAGCACCTGACTTCAGCTCAGGTCATGGTCTTGCA
The DNA here is from genome assembly GCF_018350155.1 of Leopardus geoffroyi. NCBI lineage: Eukaryota > Metazoa > Chordata > Mammalia > Carnivora > Felidae > Leopardus > Leopardus geoffroyi. Next base: position 82,137,945 of record NC_059342.1, read on the forward strand.
GTCTGTGAGTTTGAGCCCCACGTTGGGCTCTGCACTGACAGCTCAGAGCCTGGAGCCTGCTTCAGATTCTATGTCTCCCTCTCTCTCTCTGCCCCTCCCCTGCTCATGCTCTGTCTCTCAAAAATGAAATAAACATTAAAAGTAAAAAGACAATGGGGCGCCGGGGTGGCTCACTAGTTAAGCATCCAACTCTTGGTTTCAGCTCAGGTCATGATCTCACAGCTTCGTGTGTTCAAGCCCCACATCGGGCTTTGTGCTGGCAGCACAGAGCCTGCTTGGGCTTCTCTCTCTCCCTCTCTTGCTGCCCCTGCCCCACTCATGCTGTCTCTGTCTCTCTCAAAATAAATAAACTTAAAAAAAATTTTTTTAAGACAAATAACCCAATTCTAAAATGGGCAAAAGATTTGAATAGACATTTCTCCAAATAACATACACAAATGGTCAAGCAGCACATGAAAAATGTTCAACGTTGTGAGTCATTAGGAAAGTGCAGGTCAAAACAGCCAGATACCACACTTCACTTCCACCAGAATGGCTACACTCCAAAAAGGGGGCAAAACCAAAATCTTGGCCAGGAATGAGAGAAGGGTGAACCCTCTTACATTGGTAGTCAAATTGTAAAATAATGCAGCCACTTTGTAAAACAGTAGGATGCTTTTGCAAAAATTAAACACAGAGTTACCATGTGAGGAGGTGATCCCATTCCCAGGTGTCTAACAAAACATGCCCACGCCAAAGCCTATACCTGAAAGTTCACACTATCATCATTCATCACCAAAGAAGGGAAGCAACCTGAAAGGTATACAATTGTGTGACAACACTCTGTGAACTATATATCAGTTCAGGTCTCGCAAATGCAGAGAATAATTAGACACGGGAAAAAATATATTAGGGAGAAGTCTTGTGAAGGATCAAGGGGATTAGGAAAGGGGGGGGGGGTGATATCACCCCCACATAGACCCAGCTGCCACGGAGGAGTGGGACGGGATCCGCGCCCGCTAGTTTGCAAACTGGCCTGCCTTCGTGGAGGACAAGGAGAAACCAAGGAAAGACACAGGCCACTCCGGATTGGTAGGCGGCAGTGTTTATGAGCAAGGGGACTTACAAGGCACGTCTTGTCTCAGGCGCCACGAGACGAGTAGATATCCGCACCTGCCCACCAGAGGCGTAAAAGTTTATACAGAGAGAGGCCTCATAGGGCTTCGGTCGCCTTGCCGTCCAGAGGATCCCAGCAGCACCTTGCTCTCTCAAGGCTGAGACCTTGAAAATGGCTCCCACTGTAGGAACAGCGGGCGGAGTGGCGTGCTGAGGGCAGGGTCAACCTGAGGTCACATCCTCTCCGTGACCTCGTCCACGCCCCGCCCCCGCCCCGTGAGCTGCTCTTAATCTCACGCTTCCTCCGCTTCTGCGGTGTGCCCTGAGCAGTCTGCAAGGGGCTTCCCTAGCACGGAAAAGCGGTTCGTTCGCTGGCTATCTGGCCGCGTTGGAAGCAGATACCATAGCAACGGTATATATAGGCAGATACAAAGAAGACACAGGTTAAGGGTGATGATTCCTGAAATAAGTAACGATTTTCTCCACCAAGAACTCCATGATCCGAACCACTGATTTATTAAGTCCCCTAGGCTGGGGGTCAGATCACTCAGAGCATTCACTTGTGTCCTCACCTGATTTAATAAAGATGATACATAAGGATACCGTTAACAGTGTTGTATGGAGACAGATGGTGGCTGCCCTGGTGAGCATTGCCATATAGAGACATTGTATCACTATGATGTACTCCTGAAACTAATGTAACATTGTGTGTCAACTATACCCAAATTAAAAAAAAGAGAGAGAGAGAAGAAAAAACGAAAGAGGTACGTCAACAGTCTCATCAGGTATGAACACACAACACACTGTGTAGATAATAGTACAGGTGTCTCCTTGCAAGGCAGTAATAATGTCTGAGTCCATTCTATTTTGGAGGACAGCTTTTCTTATTAGAGACATTTCAATGTTAAGTAAAGGCAGGTGTTGCCAATTGTCCTTTAAGGCCAATTAGGTAAACTCAGTAAGGGCTTCTATACCTGTTATAATGTCCTCCAGGCCAAATGATCGTACCAGTAGAAAAAAATGTATGTCCCTCTGGCCTTGAGGAAAGGGAAATTGGCAATTTTTGTTACCATGGGTTGGGTCTCCCCTGTGCCCAGAGAAAACTCAGGATGCATTGACCCAACAACCATCCAGGTGGAAGCCATGGCTAAAAATTTTTGCCATACAACCACTGGGTCCCATTCCGGGGCTACCCAATAAATACCTAGAAAGGGCAACCAGTCAGTACCAAGCCAGCTGCTCTCCTTTCATGTGACAGAATGTTCCAGTGATATCCATCCCATATCCCTGGGGCAACTTGGTTGGTTCTGTTTTGGGTGGTTGCTCTGTTCTGTGCCTGAGTGCTCAAATACCCATAACCTGGAGTAGGCTACATGAACCCATCCCAAACCTGAGTGCAGCCACCATGGCTCTGAGGTTTGGTACTTTTAGGACCTTCCCCAGTCAGCAGTTTGATGGGCTGCCTGTATAGTTTGACTGACAGAAAAAGAATATCCATGCCCAGTGTTATTGACAGAATGTGCCAGGGGCCAGGTTTCTGGATCAGTATCGATAACATCAGAAGAATTCAAAGTGCTAGTTCTAGCTTGTTCTTCCCTAATGTGCTGCTTCAGCACCTTCCAAACCCACTTGCTGGAATGGTGGTACCCACCATGGCAATCCTGACGAGCCAGAGAGGGGCAGCCACCCACATACCCAACAGCTGGATTAATGCTTTTGCTGGGCATATAAGTGAGCTCACTGTAGACAGGTATTTCTATCAAGGTATTAGACACCACAGGAGTAGCAGAAATCTAAAGCGAAAAAGCAGATCTGTAGTAGCAATGTGTGTGGGAAGGTATTTCCCTTGTATAAGGATTACACTTGTGGCCTGATCCTTAGATGTTAATGTGGCTGCAGCTTTAAGAATCTGACCTGGGGGCGCCTGGGTGGCGCCGTCGGTTAGGCGTCCGACTTCAGCCAGGTCACGATCTCGCGGTCCGTGAGTCCGAGCCCCGCATCAGGCTCTGGGCTGATGGCTCAGAGCCTGGAGCCTGTTTCCGATTCTGTGTCTCCCTCTCTCTCTGCCCCTCCCCCGTTCATGCTCTGTCTCTCTCTGTCCCAAAAGTGAATAAACGTTGAAAAAAAAAAAATTAAAAAAAAAAAAAGAATCTGACCTGACTGCACACACCATACATGTTGCCTAGAAAGGGTCACACTGTCTCTGAGTGTGGCAGCCTGGCTTATACAGTGATAGTGGAAAGGTGGGGGTAGACCAGAGAGTGTCCACACAAACCAAGGCATATTTAGAACCCTCACTGGAATGGAGGGGGCCGATGTATCTACTCACCAATCCTCACCATGTGAGAACTCTGGCGGATGGCCCCAGACTCCTCTGGCAGTTGCCTTGGCGTTGTTTAGAACACACAGGACATGCTATTACCGCATTAGCCAAGTCACTGTATTTCGTAAGCAATCTGGCATCCTGGGCAATATGCCATGCCCCCTGAGCACTGTGGTGGCCACTCTTTCTATGCACCCAATCCACAGTGTCTACTGAAGGGCCAGTTGCTTAGGCTGGTACCCCAGCTAGGGCATCAGCTTCTTGATTGCCAGAGAGGTTCAGCACCTTATGAGCTGTGACATGAAAGATGGTGAGAACTGCTGCAAGCTCTTGCTGGGGAACCCAAATGTCTCCACATATCCTGGCCCCACAAGGGTCATGATCATCCAACCTTTGGCTTCCCATCGTCCAAGCCGTAGGATTAACCCCTTTAGAACAGTCCAACTGTTAGTGCAAAGGGTTAATGGCCAGGACTCGTGAGTGATCACCAGCCAAACCACTCTGAGTTCAGTCCACAGGCTGTTGCAGTTCATTCCTGCTTCCATCCAGATGGTTGTCAGTGTTGGGACGAATAGTCCATATGGGCCAGCTGTCCTGACTAGACCCGACTGCACACAAGGCATCAGCAGGCATTTCGCCTACTCCTTCTACAGCCTGCGGGGGCCGACACAAGAATAGTGACGGGGCATTTGTGGGATCTAAATCTCAGTAGGGCCCAGTAGCACCTGCATTTCTAGAGACAGTGAGCTGGCAAACAGGGTACTCCTCTGCTACCAACAGGCATGCATGTCACTTAGTCCACCTGGGACTTGTAGCCATGACAGAGGTAGGTCGATGGAACATATTCTCGGTCCACCTCTTGACAGGAAGGGGAAGTTCTTACCACACACAACATGCTGTTCCTTTTTTGTGGCTCTGTCTGGAGGAGCATTGAGCACACTGCCAGGAGCTGTTGCTCTATGGGGGGTTATTGGGTTTCTGCCCCCTTCCAGAGCTGGGACCAAAATTCTAGGGGCACTCTCCTTCTGTTGTGTGCCACAGTGCCCAACCCACACCTTCTAGAGTCACAGACACATCTAAGTCAAATGGTAGCCTTGCTTGGGAGACACCTAGAGCTTTAATCTGCTTCACTAGTATTTTTGCCTTCTCATGTCCCACACGTGCCCTTCCTTTACCAGATCACCGTCATTTCTAGCCTGGACCATGACCAGGCTCCTGACTGGTCTGAACAACAATCAGAGTGATCTTTTGAAAAGGTAAATCTCAGGGTACCTGGATGGCTCAGTTGGTTAAGCATCCGACTTTGGCTTAGGTCACCATCTCATGGTTCATGAGTTCAAGCCCCACATTGGGCTCTGTGCTGGCAGCATGCCTGCTTCAGAATCTCACTCTCTCCTCTCTCTCAGCCCCTCCCCTGCTCACACTTTCTCTCTCTCTGTCTCAAAATCAATCAATCAATCAATCAATCAATCAATAACTTAAAAAATATAAATCTCACCATGTCTCAGTCCTTCCTTAAACCTCTCAGTAGCAACTCATTGCTTTGGGGATAAAATACATACATAAATACTCAGCCTGTCCTGAAATACTCTGATATGTGGTCTCTACCTACCTCTCTGGGCTCATCACAGCTCTCTCCCCATCATTCTCTGAGCTCCAAGCCCACAGGCTTGTTTCAATTCTTCAAATGTGCCATTTGCTTTCCCACCTCCAGGCCTTTGCACATGTCACCACTCCCACCTAAAACAGTCTCCTCTGCATTTTTATTCAGCTAATTCTGACTTTCTCCCTGCAAACCTCATGGGAAAAAAGGGAAGGCATGGCTGTTGGGTTCATCATTAAGATCTTAAACTTAAGCCCAGAACATAGTACAGTACAATAAATATTAGCTCGGTGAACTAATAGATATTCTGCTAACAAGAATGACAGATTAACTGAAAGACACACACCATAGAAATGGGGTGATTCCTGGGGCACCAGAGCAGCTCAGCCAGTTAAGCACCCGACTCTAGATTTCGGCTCAGGTTATGATCTCAGTCGTGAGATTGAGCCCTGCATCAGGCTCCGCATTGGATGAGGAGCCTGCTTAAGGTTCCCTCTCTCTCTCTCCCCCACTACCACTCGTGCTCTTTCTGTCGCTCTCTTTGGAAGGAGAGAAGGAAGGAAGGAAGGAAGGAAGGAAGGAAGGAAGGAAGGAAGGAAGGGAAGAAAGAAAGAAAGAAAGAAAGAAAGAAAGAAAGAAAGAAAGAAAGAAATGGGGTGATTCCAGGTTACAGCTTCCCAGCCATAGCCATCTGTCCACACAGGCTGAATCAACCCTAACTTGAGGCTCAGCCCATTCCAATCTCTTGGAGAGTGGTTCTCCATCCACTCTCCATTCCAAGTGGCTTTCAACCCTGGGAGCTTTTACAACCACCTATGCCTGTGCCCACCACAAGAACATCGATCTCACTTCCTGAGAGCTGACTCCATGGCGGGCCCTGGCTTCGAGTTGCTCCCCGTCTGCTGCATCAAACACAATCACGTTTCCTCATCTGTCTTGGAATCAGGCTCTTGTACCTGCATCTCCAAGTCACACAGAGGGCCGCGGTGGCCCCGCAGCAGCGGCAGGAAGGCTCCCTGCAGAAGGTGGCTACTGAGCTCGTTCTGCAACAAAAATAGTTTTTCCGAGAGGGGAGGAAGACACCAGACATTTCAGGCAAGAGGAACAATGTCAAGTGTTAGAAGACCCACAAGAAGAATTTGCATTGGTGTGGATCATAAAGCATAATAAATAACATCGAGCCCAAAGAATGGATGGGGAAAGTGAGTCAAAGGGCCCCTCTCCTTGGGTAGCACAGTTGTCTTCTGCATACAGAGCCTGGGGACCCACTTAGCCAAACTTTTCCATCCTCCCCGGGCACCAAAGAGTGAGTCATCCCTGGCATTCCCCTGCCACCAGCTGTGGTATCTTTGAGAGTCCCCAAAGGATGTGGAGAGGGAGTCTCCATGGAAGCTAAGGACAGCAGAGAGGGAAGGACTCGGGAGGAAAACAGAAAGAGGCCATTATCCCAGGGCCCAAGAAGAGCATAAGTCCCCCTGTTCCTACATCGGAGTGGGGAACTCTCTGCTACCTGCCCCTGCCATTCTAACCCCAAAAGCTGGCTTGAGCTGCTCTGCTAGAAGATCTCCCCACTCCCCTCCACCTTGTAGGTATGTCCTAACAACGCAGTAACCACATGGAGAGTGGCTGGTGTCTGGACTAAGACATATCAAATGCCTGTGTGCTGAGGAGGGAGAAGCTAAGAACTAGGTCTTGCTAGAAAATGGCCAAGCCACATATTGAGAATTGCCAGACTTAAATGTGCATGAGTATAGCAGGGTCTGGAGAGAGAGGATGAGTCAGAACAAAGAGTTCAGCAGAGAGAAAGGAGCCAGCAGGGAAAGAAGCCTCCAGAAAGCTAGAATCTTCAGATGTCAGAGCTGAAAATGCTGTTCAATATGACCCAGGTCTTGCTACTTAAAGCACAGTGCCCGAACTAACAGCATCAGCATCAAGTGGGAGTTCATTAGAAACCACCCTCCTTCTTGGCAGGGTCTTCATTTCACAAGATACCTGGGTGGTTCCTATGCACACTCAAGATTGAGAAGCTCTGCTGCCCGGGGGGCCCAAATCATGCAGCACAGCAGAACCACCTGGAACATTTTTTTTTTTTCAAGTACAGATTTCAGAGGCCTGCTCTACGTCAACTGAGTCCCAATGTCTGGGCAGTGTGCACAGCCATATATTTTTACACAAAGCTTCACCACTAATTCTAATGACAGAAGTCCACAAGGTAGACTGGGAACCGCTGATCTGGCCCAATCGGCTCAATCTAAAGATGACAGGACTGGGGCATCTGGGTGACTCAGTTGGTTAAGCGTCCAACTCTTAATTTCGGCTCAGGTCATGATCTCATGGTCATGAGATTGAGTTCCACATCAGGATTCGTGGATCGAGTCCTTGCTCGGCAAGGAGCCTGCTTGGGATTTTCTCTCTCTCCCTCTCTCTTTGCCCCTCCCCTGCTCGCTCTCTCTCTCTCTCTCAAAATAAATAAACATTTTTTTTAATTAAAAAAATTAAAGATGAGAGGACTGAGACAGGATAGTGGCCACCATAGGCTTGGGTAATCTATTAAGAGATCTAATTGGGGTCTCTGCCTGGAGACAAAGAAATTGGATGTGAAGCCAGATGTGAGTTTAAGCCCCAACTTTATCCCTTCATGGCTATGTATCTTGTAATGAATCCCCTCCATTCTTTGGAACTCAGTTTTCTTACCTTCAAGGAAAGATACCCTAGACTGTTCTCATGGGCAGTAAGGTGACAGAAATTAATGGAGAATTAATTCCGTGTTTTGTGCATATGCATGCACACACACATGCATGTGTGCAACCACACCACACACTCCATAATAGCTACATCACTGAAGTTTGGGGGATCCTTGCACTCAAAAATTTCAAAGCAACTTAAAAGTTCTGAAGCTTCATTGTCCTCACTTTACAGATGGAGAAATGGAGAGGCCCTTGAAGCAGGTCTGCTCCTCACCTTGTGAAGGTGAGTACTGTTTGTTTTCCAGGCAGGATGCAGAGACACACAAGGGGTTGACTACCAACTGGGTTCTGGATGCAGAACTTCAGCCAGTCAGCTGAGTTTGTTCATGGAAAACATGTGGTTTCTCTAACCCTAAAGGCTGTCTTACCTCCACCAGTGACCCCACTAAGAAGGATGGGAAGATCCCTAAAATTCTGTATCCCTAAGGATAGAGGGAAGAATTAGGCATAGTCCCAAATGCTTGATTAGGTGAGAGAGACAAACACTTAGGTAATTACAAAACAATGGAGTAGGGCTATTATAGAACTGGGGTTCCAGCATGAGAGTTTGGGCATTTTGGTGTTGAGATAAAGCTTCCTGGCAAAAAGTGACCCCGAATCTTAAAAGATAAGAAAGATTAGTTCTGGATGTGTGGATGGGGCCAAAGTGAGGCAGCCTTCTGAGATGCCCCGGGGCTCTTTAGATGGGATCCCATCTTTGTGTGGAAAAATCAGCTGTATGGTTTATACACATACACATAACAATCATTTTGTGCTTTTTCATCGATCTGTGTATTTTTCTGAAAATCATGTTTTCACCTCAATATGTTTTTGAGATTTCTCCACATTGATATGTATGAGTTCAATCCATTCCTGTTTAACTCCCACGAGCCTGCTGGTAAACATTTAGGCTTGGTTAATGTTTGGCCATTACAAACAGTCCAGGAGTGCCTACACCGTTGTGCACATCTCCTTGTATACATGTGCAAGAGTTTTCGAAAGTAAACACCAAGAACAAGGATTACTAGGTGTTATGGACTGAATGTGTCCTCCCTGATGCATATGTGGAATACCTGATCCCCAGTGTGATGGTATTTGGCAGTGGAGCCTTCGGGAGGTAATTAGGTTTAGATGATGTCATGAGGGTGAGGTCCTCATGATGGCATTAGTGCCCTTATCAGAAAAGGTCAGACGGCTTGCTCTCTATCTCTATCTGCCATGAAAGCAACCAGAAGCAAATCAGAAAGAGGGCCCCAACCAGAACCCAACCACACTGGCACACTGGTCTCAGACTTCCCAGCCTCCAGAATCACAAGAAATAAATGTCTGTTGTTTGAGTCACCCAGTCTGTGGTTCTTTGTTACAGCATCCCCAGGAGACTAAGACACTAGGGTATGTGCACAGTTGTGGGCCTTTCACTGCCACATTCTCCCTCAAATGTCCCAATTTATATTTCTACCAGTACGACCTCACCAACATGTGACGTCACAAAATTTGTTCATCCAAGCTATGCTTTGTAGGAAGAACTTCGTCCTCCTCACCAGACACAAGTGGGTGCCAGAGGTCTAAGCTTCTCTCAGAGGAAGGAGAAAGAGCACTTACCAGCCCCTGGCCCCATGCTGCACACCTAATGCCTCTTAGGACCCTCCAACAGCAATAGTCTGTTTTCTAATATACAAGGGGAAAACAGGCCGATGGAAGTGAAGTCACTTGCTCGGATTTACAGAAAGTGGTGGACTCAAAACCAAGTCTACGCACTGCTTATGTTCATACTCTTTTCACTATTTTATACATTCAATCAAGTATTTATTGAGCGCCGGTTACACACCAGACCCTGGAGATACACAGACGAATTGCAGAGCCATTCTTGGTATGTAGTAGTATCCAATAAATGTTGGTTGAATGAATATTGAATCAAGGAGCTCCAAGCCCACAGGAGAGACAGACACATAAAAAAGTATGTGCAATGGAAGGATGGCGTGATGGCGTGCCGTGACAGATGGAAGCTCCAGGGCAAACAAGGGGGTATTTTCATTTCCTTTCAGTGCATTAGGTAAGCCTTTTCATCGGAGGTCATCTTCACCAAACAGACAAAGAGGAAATGCTTCCAGACGCAAGGAACAAGTGCAAAGACACAGGAGTGTGGAGCAGTGTTCTATTTTCTGGAAACTACACTACTTTCGATTGCCTGAAAGTTGCTTCTTTCCAATATTGAGGCAAGGCATTAACTCAGTTCAGTTCATCAATACTTTGTGAAAATTCCTACTCTGTACCAGGCCCTGTGTGAGATAGATGCTTTACACACATTATCTCATTTAATCCTTGCACCATTTTTTTTCTCATTACACAGATGAGAAAATTGAGGCTCAAAGAGGTGAACAGCCTGGCCCTGGAATACATTCAAATCTTCTGTTCTTTCCACTCCTTGCTGTCTCCCCAAGATACCAGACCACTACTGTGCTCTCTCCACCCAGGTCCTACTCCAATGGAAAGATGTCCTTCCAGAACCTCAAGACCCATAGCTTGTTGCCCTTTGGGTCAGGAGACTCTGCTCATTTAATTGTCTCTTTTCCTCCTTGGGAAACTGGAGACCAGAATGCATATTGAGTCATGGAATTTTCCATCCTTGGCCAGACACTATCACCCCACTCATCATTTGTTCATTCAACAAATATTTGTTCAGCACCTACTATGTGCCAGGCAATGTTCTCAGTACTGTGAATACAAAATTGAAGAAGACAAATAAGATTTCTGCCCTCATGAAAGTTAAGTTGTAGTGACTCCTCAGAGTTAAAAACGAAGGTTTGGAGAGGTTATATGGCTTGTCCAAGGACACATAGCAATTTTATGACACAGGTAGGACTGAAGCCCAAGTCTGCCTGACTCCTGGTGCTTTCTCCTCCATGGTGGGCATAACCTTTCTCGTACATCCCTCTCACTTTGCCTCTCCTTAGTCTCTGTCCAGCAGGATGACTGCAGAGAACTTCACGTGGGCCCCTGCTGAATTCATCCTCCTGGGCATCACGGATCGCTGGGACCTACGTGTGACCCTCTTCCTGATTTTTCTACCAGTCTACCTGGTGAGCCTGCTGGGAAATGTGGGCATGGTGCTGCTAATCCAAGTGGATGCCCGGCTCCACACACCTATGTACTTCTTCCTGGCCAACCTCTCCCTGCTGGACACCTGCTATTCCTCAGCCATCGCCCCCAAGATGCTGGTGGACTTACTGCTGCCCCACGCCACCATCCCTTACACGGCCTGTGCCCTTCAGATGTTTGTGTTCGCAGGGCTGGCTGATGCCGAGTGTTGCCTGTTGGCAGCGATGGCCTATGACCGCTACGTGGCCATCGGAAACCCCCTTCTCTACACAACAGCCATGTCGCAGCGTGTATGCCTGGCCTTGCTGGGAGCATCAGGCCTGGGCGGGGCAGTGAGTGCCATTGTCCACACGACTTTCACCTTCCGCCTGAATTTCTGCCGCTCCTGGGAGGTCAACAGCTTCTTCTGTGATATCCCTCCACTGCTGGCCATCTCCTGCAATGACACCAGTCTCAATGAGCTCCTCCTCTTTGCCATCTGTGGCTTCATCCAGACAGCCACGGTGTTGGTTATTGTCGTGTCATATGGTTTCATTGCCGGGGCTGTGATTCGCATGACCTCGGCTGAGGGCCGTCGGCGAGCAGCCTCTACCTGTGGCTCCCACCTCACGGCTGTAACCATGCTGTATGGGACACTCACTTTCATGTACCTGCGTCCCAGCTCCAGCTATGCCCTGGACACTGACAAGATGGCATCCGTGTTCTACACTCTTGTCATCCCAGCTCTCAACCCTCTCATCTACAGCCTCCGCAACAAGGAGGTCAAGGAGGCAGTCAGAAGAACCTGGAACCGATTCCGCCGTCCAGGTCTGGAGCACGAATGAGAAGTCTGAGGAGCTTGGTTGGGACTATGACAAGATAAGAGGACAGTTTCTGGCCCCTGCCACTCTGGGCAAAGATAGATGAACTTGTGGCTTGGGTGTCTCTTGTCATTGTTTAAGGGACTGGAAATGGGGAGAAAAGGAAGCTTTACAGCCAGGAGGCGAGAATCTCCCTAGGGGCTTAATCTAGAACTAGATCAGGTTCTAGATTAACATTAACAAGAGCAGGTTCATGTGGCTCTTGAGCTCTCTTAGGTTCCTCAGTGTTCACAACTTGAGTCCCTAGAGATTACCAGGTGAACTTATTGGATGCATTTGCCACTTGCACTTCTAGAAGGCTGATTCCCAGACACACCAGGTAAAAACTGTGTTGCCTCCAAGTGTTCCTAAATTCTTGCCCTTTTAATGTTCTTCATGAGCAGTGAGTCTGCTGTTGGCCTCTTTGACCCCAAGAGAGCATCTTCAGATGCTCGTGCCAAAGTATGGTACTGAATCTGGTGAGATAAATACCTCCCTCCCTACTGGCCTCTGTATTCCAACTCTCAGGGAAGTGGCTGAACAGCACAGGAACAAACACAAGCTCATTCCCAAAATCCCAACAGTTAGGTTAGAATCTGGCTTCTAATCAGATTTGTGACACAGGTAGGATTGAAGTTACTTTAGTTCAGGCATATGATGAAGTTAGGAAAGAGTCAGAATTACCGGTGTGGTTAGAATAGAGTTAGGATTAGGGTTCTGATTATGTCTAAGACTTTGATTAGGGTAAGGATAGACCCAGGGGTAGGTTTGGAATTTAAAAGCAATCAGAGAAATCTAGGATTGAATTAAAGTTACATACATTATAGGATTTGGGTTGATTTTCATTAGTAGTAGGTTTGGCATAAATTTAGGAGTCAGAGTTTGAATAAACTTGAGCTCTTATTAGAAATATGTTAAGGATTGGGGCACCTGGGTGGCTCAGTCGGTTGAGCGTCTGACTCTTGATCTCAGCTCAGGTCCTGATCTCAGGGTTATGAGTTCAAGCCCTGCATTGGGCTCCACACTGGGCATCGAGCCTACTTTAAAAAAAGAGAGAGAGAGAGAGAGAGAGAGAGTGAAAATGGTTGAGAGTTAGTTTTGGAGTATAAGACTAATTAATATTGGAGTTCAGGTTTCATTTTTATTGCTAGATTACATTTGGGTTAGAGTGTAGTCTGTATCAAAAGATCTGTTAGATAAGTTGATATGCAAATAAGATTTGTGATAAATTTAAGTCACGGTCTAAAGTTATTATTGCAGTTAATCTAGGCTCAGAACTAAAGGAGAGTTAGACATGAGAAGAGTATTTTATCAAATTGACATGTCTTGGGTCTTAATTCAAGATTTATTTAGGGTTATAGATAATGATTCATGTTTCCTAAAGCTTAGAGGTAGGTACAAGATGGTTATTGGTGTGCTTAAATTTCATTCAGGGTTATGAGCCTACTCTGATTAGCATGTGGTCCAGTACGGTAGACTGCTTTATGTTTGGCTTACAACATCCAAAAGCAGAATCAGGGGTAGGAGAGGGAATGCCATGACCCTCCTGGGTAACAACAATGCTCTCAGCCTGAAGTCACGCTAGAACCTTCTGACCCAACGCTCTTGGGATTTTCTTCCACCCAGAGTTCACGGTTTTGACAGATTTTGTCTCCCTGACTCATGACTCATGACTCATACATGACTCAGGTACATATGGGCAAGGCCCAAGGCACTGTGTTCTTCCTGGGAAGTCCCTGAATGCAGAGAAGCAGGACAGGAGGGGACCCCAAGAGTTAGGGCAGGAGCTGAGGAGAGGTGAAGCATGGCCAGAGCCAATGTCATCTCCACCTGATCTCTCCTCCATTTCCCCTGATTTAGCTGAGATGAGGCCAGGAGTGTTGAAGTATGGGGCTCAAACTCTAATAGGCTCCCCACAGATTCTCTTCCTTGAGCCCCAGCCAGGGGCCAACCTCACCACACCAACTTCCCTTCAAGGAGAAATCAGCCACCAGGCACCGAGATTGCAAGAAGACAGAAGGTTCAGCCCGGCTTGTTGGGAATGTGGCACTCCTTGATATCAGGACCAGGGTACCCTCTCTCTCGGTAACTGTGGTCTTCTTGGTGGGGGCGGGGGGTCCCAGTCTGATAGACAGAGGGATATGCACAAAACTGTCTCCTCATATCTTAGAGAATTTTATAGGTTTCCTGACAGGATCATCAACTCGTCCTGGTTTGCCCAGAGCTGTCCTGGTTTTAAAACACCAAGTTCTTTGAGCACCTGCCCCAGTGCTGGGAAAACCAGAGCGGTTGGTCACCTTATTTTCTGATGAGCTTGCATCTTGAGCGCGGAGGGTACAATATCCCAAATCAGCACCTTGTGACAAAGGTTCACGTAAATTAAAACCGCTTCTTCCATCACGAGCTTTTACGATCCTTCCCCAGCTCTTACCTCCTATCCCACCTCCTATTCTAACAGTTGTTACCTCACTGTAACAACTCACGTGCCATGACAATGGTTGGAGGCCTTATCAGAAAAGTTGGCAGCCTCCAAGAATGTGAATTTTGTCCCCAATTCAATAATGTCTATACTTAAAAGACCTCCTCAGTGGTCTTTTCTTCCTTTTGCAGGTTCTTGGGCTCTCGTGACACATACAGCCGCCACCACAATCAGGGAAGTTTCCAGAAGCATCTGGCCCCTTCCACTGCCGTGGCCCCACAGGATGTCCATGTTTCGCAGCAGTGGAACAACCAAATGCAATAATTACATAAATTACAATAATTACATACATTACCATGAAGTTGCAGGCTACTATGCTGGGCCTATTTGATAGATAAGAAAACAAACAAGAGAGAAGGGAAAGGAGTGGAAGGCAGTAACAGAGCCCACTCTGGAGGGTAAGGGAAGAGACACAGATCCTCAATCCCAGAGTGAAATGTCCGGTAAAGCTCCCCAGTGGCTGATAAAGCATTCCCCTTTAAACCTCCTTCAACGCCATTTACCAAGATAAGCAGTCAGGACAAGAGCAGGCTTGAGGTGGGGAAAACTGGGGGTCTGATTTAGGGTACTTACTGCACAAAGTGAGGTGGGCCCTGAAGCATGGGTGGAAATTGGGAAAGGAGCGTTCCATGGGGGAAGGACAAACAGACACAAAGACATGGCAAACGAAATAAGCCCAGCGTGTGCAGGAGACTTTAGGGATACCAATGTAACTGGCTTGAGAGGAATGTATTAGAAAAGAAGCAGAGGGGAGTATGAAGATTGAGGGTCTGGGAATGATATCCATGGGTGAGATATCACATAGGGAACATGGACTTTATTTAATAGGCAATAGGGAACCATGGAGTGTTCTTATGTTCCAAACCACCCTTTATGGTTGTTCTGACACCCAGCCATGCCAAGCCATTCCCACCTGGAATGCTGCACACAACATCATTCCCTTATGTCACAATACACACCCCCTCCCAACACAGACCCAATCCCCGATGGGAAACAGCCATGCACAAAGAAATACTTTCATAGGTATGGCCACCCACATGGACACAGATGTAGCTGCCACACTCAGACACGCACTCAAGCCCGTGACATATTTGGCTGCATAGAGACACAGTCTGTCTCCACACCCTGGCATACAATCCTACACACACACACACACACACACACACACACACACAGCCACACATACTGCCAGTCACCAGAGGCACAACCCTCCCGTACTCCTACACTTCCTGCAAGAAGCCACAGCTGAGAAAACAGGCAGCTTGGCCCCAGAAGCTAATGCGGTAAACCCTGGGCTCCCCTGCCCCTGCCCCCATTCACTCTGCTTGGGGTTCAGGAATCAGCCTGACCCTTGCTTCTGGCCTTCCCAAGACAGGGGCTGAGGGCCAGCAACCTCACCACACATGAGCTTCTGAATGTCCCTCGAGGGCGAGGCGACACCAAGCACCCTTTCTCCCATCAAATTGGACCCTGGAGAGAAAGAATAAGGAATCCCAGAGCTGAGCTGCCTCCTGCCCCAGGGATGAGGGCCAAGCGAAGGGGCGGGGTTGCCTCTGGGGCTAAGGTGTTCCCGAGGCCCCCAACCCCGTAAGTTGTGGCTAATAACTCCCTCCTCCGACGCTCCGGGACAGACTACACCTGGCCTCCACTGCTGTTCCCTCCTGCGATGCCAAGAGGCCAGAGGGTACACTTGGGGCAAAAGGCCAGACTGGAAAGTGTGCACGAGACATATGTGTGCTGTTTGTGTGAGGCTATGATTGTGCAGTACCGTCACCATTCACTGTATCATTGGGGGAATGGGGCAGCGTGTACGTGGATGTGCCCCTCCAGGGTGGTGCATCTCTGCCGTGGCCCATCATGAGCTTAGGTGAGTGTGGCCATGTGTGTGAAAGCGGAAGGCTGCGGGCCCCTGAGGCTGTGCATGAGAATGTGATGAATGAGGGGATCAGGAGCGATAGCACGTGATAAACACGCTCTGGTAGAGTGCTTACACAGGTAAGTGGTCAGTGAAAGCACAAACGTGTGGAGGGTCCCGGTAGCCGTGTGTTGCTGCTGTAAGCTTCCATGAACAGGAGTATGTGAATGATCATCACTCTCTTAGCCCCAGTGCCATTTTGTGACTGCATTTGACAATCCGTTTATGTGTATGGTGATTTGAGTCCATGGGTCATGTGGTTTTATTTGTCTGCTTACTTATGTGTGATGTGCGTGCTGGGCCCACATTTCTGCGTGTGATTGATTGTGCCTGTGTATCTGCAGAGACCAGCTTGAGGCTGCACACATCTATCTGCAAGCCTGTGCGGGTGTGTCTGTGATTGTATATGAATATTCCTGCAAACAGCTCAGTGCATTTTCATGTTCACTGGGACCCATGAAGACGGGGGCCAGAACAGGTCCAGTTTTTAGAAGTCATTTTACAAAGAACTGTCCCCCCCCCCCATGCCCCCACCTCCCGCCGCCAATCCGACTCTCCATCCACCCTGATCCTCTCACTCTCCTGGAAGGTGGGACGTGATTGGGAGTTTGAAAACACACTCAACAGGGAGCCAAGGTCAGAGGATTCTTCTTAGCCAAAGGAGGAAGAAAAGGAAGACACTAGGGTAGGGAGGGCCTTGGTGTAATTTTTTATTTATTTGTGATAGAGAAGGACACAGGAAAAAATTAAGAGATCATTCCCCTGCAGGGTTGGCCTCTGCAAAGCCTCCGGCAAACCAGTGTCCTAAAACCCCTCTCCTTTTAAGACCCCCTCTTGGAGAATTGTCCAAGATTTCTGCTGTGAGAATCAGACAGGCGGGAAAGAATGGAAGACGTTAAAACAAGTGGCCAGTGTCCTTAGGAGGCAAGTCCCTGCATCTGGCAGGTGCATTTATCTGTCTGTACAAGTTTCTCACAGAGAGTTGTGCATTTGCTTGCTTCCCAAAAAGTGTTTGATTTCATGGGGAAAGTTCGCTAGGTATCTGGGGAGTCATCCAGATTCTTTGGTTTTTTGTTTTGTTTTGTTTTGTTTTGTTTGTTTTTTTGTTTTTTTGTTTTTTTGCTAAGTCTGAAAATATCTTTATTCTTCTCTCATGCTTGATTATTATTTCGGTTAAGTATGGAATTCTAGATTCAAAATATTTTTTTTCCTTTCAGAATCTGAAGATATTGCTCAACTGTGTTCTACCATCTCCTGTCGATGAAACACTTGATGGCAGACTGTTATATGAATAGCATTAGACCCTTGGGCTCCACGCGCTCGGAGGTATTGGGCTCTGCTCTTTATCCTCAGGGTTCTAAAAGGTCACAACTTGTGTTTAGGTATTTGGAGTTATGTTTCCATATAAAACATGTGCCCTTCAGATTTGGGATTTTTATTTCTTTCCTGTGTACCTCCCTTCCATCTTGTTTTGTTCTATTTCCCCCCATTCCTACTTTCCTGAAATAAGTGCCTGGGGGTCAGATCTCTTACCTGCTGTATTGATCGCCTCTCTATCTTTTCTTCCGTATTTTCTTCCTTCTCCAGGCTCCATCCTGGGCAATATCTTTTGTTCTGTTTTTTTGCTTACAATCACAAAGCATCAAAGTTGGAAGCGGCCTGGAAGATCACCTGGTTCAGCTCCCTTATTTTACAGATGGGAAACCTGGGGCCAGAAAGGAAGAAGGTTCGGGGCGATAACACGACTTGCCCACTGTCACACCTGTGTGTAACACCAGGGCTGTCTGACTCCATACCCACAATTTTCCCCGTTGACAGGAAGCCTTGAGCAATTTAGCCACCCTTCACCCTTTTCCTCTGACGCTGGGGAGATGACCCGTCAGTAAAAAGGAACCCCTGGGGTCTTAGGTGAAGAACGAGTCAGGCCATGGATGCTACCAATAAGTCTTCAGAGGGAGCCCCATTCATCCTGCTGGGACTGACAACAAGTCCTGAACGGCGGCGGCCTCTCTTTGGGTTATTCTTGGTCCTGTACGTAGCAGGCATCCTGGGTAATGGACTCATCGTGGCCGCCATACGGGCCAGTCCAGCCCTTCGTGCACCCATGTACTTCCTGCTGGCCCATCTGTCCTTTGCTGACCTCTGCTTTACCTCCGTCACTGTACCCAAGATGTTGGCCAACTTGTTGGCCCACGACCGCTCCATCTCCGTGGCTGGCTGTCTGACCCAGATGTACTTCTTCTTTGCCCTGGGTGTCACCGATAGCTGTCTCCTGGCCGCCATGGCCTATGACCGCTACGTGGCCATCCGCCACCCCCTCCACTATGCCACAAGGATGTCCCGGGCCGTGTGCAAAGCCCTGGCGGGGACCGCATGGCTGGTGTCCCACGTCCACTCCCTCCTGCATATCCTGCTTATGGCCCGCCTGTCCTTCTGTGCCTCCCACCACGTGCCCCACTTCTTCTGTGACCACCAGCCTCTCTTAAGGCTCTCGTGCTCTGACACCCGCCACATCCAGCTGCTCATCTTCACTGAGGGTGCCGCGGTGGTGGTCACTCCCTTCCTGCTCATCCTTGCCTCCTACGGGGCCATCGCAGCTGCGGTGCTCCGGCTGCCGTCAGCCTCTGGGAGGCTCCGGGCTGTGTCCACCTGTGGCTCCCACCTGGCAGTGGTGAGCCTCTTCTATGGCACAGTCATTGCAGTGTACTTCCAGCCCACATCTCGGTATGAGGCAGAGAGGGGCCGTGTGGCCACCGTCATGTACACCGTAGTCACCCCCATGCTAAACCCTGTGATCTATAGCCTCCGGAACCGTGACGTGCAGGGGGCACTCCGAGCCCTCTTCACTGGACGGAGGATCTCAGCTGGTGACTCCTAAGGCCTGGACCTCACCGAGCACAGGCTACATCACCCACGGTGACAACTCATGAATGTGATCATCTGTTCTATGCTTTTTTCCAAAATCACAATAACAGCTATCACTTTCCAGGCACCCACACCGTGAGGCAGAGCTTTGCCTGATCTTACGTTATTCCCACAAAAACCGGGGAAGCGGTTGTTATGATCCCGTTTCATAGAGGAGGAAACTGGATTCAAAGAGAAGAGCTGACTTTCCCAAGCTGACATAATTTTTAGGTGGCAGAGCTTGGACCCTTTCTGCCACATCATTCCCTCTTCCAACATTCACTCCCAGGCACTTAGGGAGTCCGCTATCATTTTCTGAGGACCTAAAGCTATACGGGAAGGTGCATACCCCCAGGTCTTGCTCTGGGGGATTGGCACTTTATTTTTCCATCCCATCACCAGGTATTCTCAAATAAATGACTTCTCGACTGCCTGGGACATGGATAGAAGTTCACAGGCCATGTGTCAAGGGTTGACCTCTCCCAGTGAACACAGTCTGGCACATAGGAGGCACTCTGCCCACCTGAGATGAATAAATGTTTGTACGTTTATGCTAATAAGCATTTAGAAGCTGTCCATACTTTAAATTCTTTGTTCTCATACTTGTTTACTATGATGCCACCTGTTGGGCTACATCTGGAATCCTGTAGAAGGAGCATGCAGTGGGCATGCACTATAAATAAATTAATTAAATGAAGCAAAGCAGGAAAGAAAGGATGGGACACAGGCATCAGGGACAGATGGAAGAGGTAGTTTTTATCAGGTGCCAGCCCTTGATTTATTTTTACCCACACAAAGCATGGCTATTCTAATTGCCACTTTATGGAATTGAGGCTCAAAGATGGTGGGCCAGTCGGTAGCAGAATCAGAACAAGTCCTTTTGCTATGAGTCGCTCAGGTGTATTTTCACTGGGCCCCATGGAATCCAGACCCCAGATTTGGAAGAACTTACAAGAAGAAACCCCAGACCAGGGCAGGCACACTGGCTCAGGTGAGGACACATCTGGGGTCAGAAAGGCTTCCTGGTATGTCCAGTCTTTTACCAAATAGGTCTCTCTTTTATGCCTATGTCTCTGCAAGAAATCCACACCCATTCCCCCACGCCCTTCCTTCCGGCCCCTGGCCTTCCAGGGAGGTGGAGGGCTATAGCAGTCCTGGCCTTTCCAGGCCCTTTCCAGCTCCCACTAACAAACCTGCCACCACCCAGTCCTAGAACTCCTATGCTCTGCTGTTTAGATCTAAATGGGAATTCAACGATCTTTAGACCATCAGTTTAAGCAAAACAAGACAAAACAAAATGAAAACCAAAAAAAAACAAAAACAACCCTCTTTTTTTCTAATAAAACCTTACACAGAAACATCATATAGAAAACAGAAGGAAGGGGCGCCTGGGTGGCTCAGTGGGTTGGTTAAGTGTCCGACTTTCACTCAGGTCGTAATTTTGTGGTTTGTGAGTTCGAGCCCCACATCAGACTCCCTGCTATCAGCACAGAGCCACTTCAGATCCTCTGTCCTCCTCTCTGCCCCTTCCCTGCTTGCACTCTCTCTGTCTCTCTCAAAAATAAATAAACATTAAAAAAAACAAACAAACAAGGGGGGTGGAGCCACAGGGTATAAGTGAGGTGAGAGTCAAAGGCACCTTCTCAGCTTCCTTGATGCCCCTCCTCCACCTCCCTGAGGGGACGCTGATCTAATCAACCCCTTCGTTTGATAAACTGGGGACATGAGGTCCAGAGTGGTTAAGGGACCTGCCCAAGTCCACACACACTTGTTCAGCCCACCAAAACCTGCAATGATACTGAAGCCATCCTTTCCTATCCCACCCAGTCCCCAGGCTGCCTGCTCCTGCTGTGAGGCCAGATCCTGGCTACTCTACAGATAGACTGTCCCTTGTTTCACAACCCAATTCCTCCCTGTGCCTTGTCTAAAGCTTCACAAACATACTGGTCACGATGCTCATCAACCATTCCACACGGGCACCATCAGCCCTACCTTAGGGACCTGGCTAGGTGTCATGAGGGACTTGGACACATTCTATGAGCTGACCAGGAGGGACCCTACCTGAGTTCTCTCTGTCTCTAGAACCTGGCACAGAGACTATGCGTGCGATATGCTGCTGCTTTGTCTGTCTCCTGGTCCTCTCCCAGGTGATGTTTCTGCATCAGGGGACGCGGGGTGGGGTTGGGAGACTGCCAGTGCTTCCCTCTTCTGGGCCACCAGCTGTGCCCTCGTCATCCTGCTCAGATGTCATTCCAAAGAGCTGGCTGCACCCTGGAAGAGTGTTCTACTTCCAGACCCCCAGTAAGACAGGCAAGAGATGGAAATAGTGGTCATGCAAATATAGCTTCAAGGCATTTGGGTCCGTGGGCCCCATTCTCAGCCCACCCCCACCTAGATACGGCCTCGTGTTTTACTTCAGATAGACCTAGCAGCTGACACTGACCTGGAGACAGGAAGATAAATCCTTCCCCCATCTCCAGAAAGACTGCAAAGGTGTTCATATATATAACATATATATAGTATATTATATATATAATTATATATATAGTATATATAGTATAGTATAGTATATATAGTATATATAGTATATAGTATAGTATAGTATACTATAAGTATAAGTATATATACTATAAGTATATAAGTATACTATAAGTATAGTATACTATAAGTATATATATATATATATACATATATATATATACTATATATATATATACTTTTGTTTTAAGTTTATTTATTTTTGAGAGAGACAGAAAGAGTGCAAGCAGGGGAGGGGCAGAGACAGAGGAGGACAGAGGATACGAAGCAGGCTCTGGGCTGACAGCAGAGAGTCCCATGCAGGGCTCGAACTCACAAACCACGAAATCATGACCTGAGCAGAAGTTGGACACTTAACTGACTGAGCCACCCAGGTGCTCCTGCAAAGGAGTTCTTAAAGCCACTGAAGAAGTTTCTCTTGGATCTTTTTCACATGAAACATAAAGAGACCAATTTTGAACACCCTAAGCAAAATAAGCATATGCAAATGCTTATTTTGTTTGTTTCTAGGCTGTTCCTCCGAAGAGCCTCTGCTTATCCAGGTGAGGCTGCTGCTGTAGGTCAAGGGGGTTTGCAGTCTGTCTTCAGAAAGCCTTTATGTGGCACACAGAAGGCTGCTTCTTACCCACCATATTTCTCAGGTTACCCTGAAATGATTTCCGGCCCTTTCAAAATCAATCTAGCCCACCCTCCCAGCAGCGATATTTGCAACTTTTCAGTTTATTCAAAATAACACGCGGCACTATGACCCACCTCAACCTGAAAAAATAATTAATTGCATTTCAAGAAAAGAATTTGAGTCTGCCTCTACTCCCTCCTTTCTAATATAACCTTCACGCATTACAAAGTAAGGCGGGCTTGGTCTCAAAGGTGTAGCATCTGGAGAGATCTCAGTAGTGAAGGAGGCTCGAATCCTAAATCATTAACTGATTACTCCTTCCAGGGGTACAAAGGAGATTTCTAACAGCCTATGTGATTTCTATCAGCCTACGTATCCTTTCAAGCAGCGTTGCCACCAGGAAAATGCAACCATTACACCTAAAAATAAAAACACAAAGACGCTGTCTCAATGCAGATACGACTGCTTTAAAATACTTGGAATCGATCAATATTCCAAGAAGATGAACGGGCAAGAGCCTAGCTCAGCCTGTTCGCATCTCTTTCCTTTTGTTCCCTCCACTCGCTTCACCCTTATGTGCCGGTCCTGTTTTTTCGGTCGCTTGATCCTACTTCCTTCCCTTGGCTGCTCTCTTCTCTCTCTCTTACTGTCACTTACTGGGCACCAGGGCTGTGCACGCAGTTCTCACACTCACATACACAATGGCAGCGTGGATTGGGATCCAAGCCAGACAGAGGTACCAGGTGCTGTAGCAGCATCAAAGAGAAAGCAATGACTTGAGATCAGGAGTGAAGAAGAGCTTGAGGAAATTCATGGAGGAATCTGGCCAATTACATCAACGGCCCCAGTTCACCCATCGCTGAATCCACACCCTCGACCACATAACTTTGCCCTCCATGACTCTGGGTTCAACCACGCACCTGGCTTTGTCGATGGAATATTAGGACGCATGATACAGGCACGAAAAGAAGATATGATATTGGGCTTGTTCTCTTGTGTTTCTTTCATTGTCCTGAGAAGGACATGCCCGGTGGCCCACTGGTGGCAAGAGAAGGAGAAGGATGAGAGACACATGGAGCAGAGCTGCTCCAGTCAAGGTGACCCTGGCAAACCCAGCCTAGAGCAGAGCCCCCACCTGACCTGCAGATGGCAAGAGAAGCCCCGCCCAATCAGCCAGGACCCAGCTGTCCCAAAGACGTGGGAGTGAAAATAAATGACTCCCATTTTAAGGCACTGAGTTTTTGGGTGATGTGTTCCATAGCAAACTGATGAAGCTCCCAGAACTATTTCTGATATTTGCCTTTTTCTCCAACACAGCATGTCCCAGTCCCTTCAATGTCCTGAGGATTGACCTACCAAGGCATACTTGCTTTCTCTGCTTGCTTTGGGGACCGATACTCTTGTTCTGAGTATGAATCCACTGAGGATTCTTTGAGGATATGAGTTATGCCCTTCCACTTAACTAAAAGCGCCTAGAAGTAGGAGTCATGGCTCTCCCTTTCAGATCTCATAACCAAATCCACTTTCTCTTTGCAGAGAGTGTCTTGATTGCTTTCTTTGGAGACTTTATAATCATTCCCACACTCACGTTCAAACCACACTGGAACATTGTCAGCTCCTCTCTTGTGGGAAGGGAAAAGGCTGGAAAAATAAGATGAGCGAAACTAATCAAATAACCCTGTTTCTGGCAAGTAGCCAGATACCCCATCCCTACCCCCTGACTCAATACACACACACAGAGACCTCTTCCTCTCTCCAAGGAGCACAGAACAACTGACATTTGATGAAACCATGACTAAGACCATTACCACCCACATCGTGAAATGTAGTAACCACAGACCTCAGAAGCCACAATGACAAGGCAGGAAGTAAACTAAACATAGGCCAGATTTGGTGCTGGTGGCTTTGCATTCATCATACCATCTAGTCCTCATAAAAGTCCTGTGTGGCACGCATTATTATTCCCATTTTACAGATAAGGAAATTGTAGCTCAGGGAGGTAACTTACTCAAGGCTTCAAGCCACAAATGGTAGAATCAGTATTTTTAAAAAAAAAATTTTTTTTTTTATTATTACGTTTCTTTATTTTTTTTGATAGGCAGAGACAGAGCATGAGTGGGAGAGGGGCAGAGAGAGAGGGAGACACAGAATCCAAAGCAGGCTCCAGGCCCAGAGCCTGATGCGGGGCTCGAACCCACAAGCTGTGAGATCATGACCTGAGCCAAAGTCGGACGCTTAACCAACTGAGCCACCCAGGCGCCCCTAGAATCAGTATTTGAGCAGAGATCTGGCTCTGGGCTGAAATGAGGAACAGTAAAAGCCCTCCCTTCATCCCATTCTTTTTTTTAAAGGTTGATTTATTTCTTGAGAGAGAGAGAGAGAGTGCATACCTGCATGCGTGAACAGGAGATGGGGAGAAAGAGGAGAGACAGACAATCCCAGGCAGGCTCCTTGCCATCAGCACAGAGCCCGAGGCCGGGCTCCATCTCACAAACTGTCACAGGCTCAATCTCAGGAATCCTGAGATCATGACCTGAGCCAGGCGCACCTCCCCTCACCCCATTCTTATTCCCAATCTATTTGCCACACATCAGAATAACCTGGCATGTTCAGTAAAATGCGTATTCTACCCTCCAGCCCCAGACTTCCAGGATCAGCAGGGGCGGGGCGGGGGGGGGGGGCGGTGGGGGACGGCTGGAACTTCCTTTTGAATAAGCACCTTAGGTGATTTTGATGCAGGTGGTCTCCAAGGCACAATTGCAGAATCCTTGCCCTAAATCTTGTAAGACTTGAGACTCTGCCAAAAGGGAGACAGCATCCTTGCCTTTAGAAAGGCTGTACTTCGTGGGAAGTGTTCAGAGGTAACAGGGAGGCTGTAGAAATACACAACTCTGGAAAAGACGGACAGCAGGCCTACCTGGAGGGCAGAGGATTCTGTGATCCTGACCAACTCTCCTTCGAGGTAAGTTTGAGGTATCCTATTTCTCCTTCCTCTCTTGAATTTATAGAATTTACTAGGAATCAGTGTCTTTTTTTTAACATTTATTTTTGAGAGAGAGAGAGAGAGAGAGAGAGAGCATGTGTGGGGTAAGGGGCAGAGAAGGGGGGGACAGAAAATCCAAAGCAGACTATGTGCTGAGAGCAAGACAGCCTGATGCAGGGCTTGAACTCTTGAACCATGAGATCAGTACCTAAGTCGAAGTCGGATGCTTAACCGACTGAGCCAACCAGGGGCCCCTAGGAACCGGTGTCTTAGTTCAGTCCATAACACCAACACAGGGCAGGCACCCCTCATATCTTCCCAGCAGCCTTTCTCGGTGGGCATCGTTATAGTCTGTGCATAGGTAAGGCTGCCAAGCAGACTAAGATCCTGACTTCTGAGCTCTGAGTTCCTGGGTTTAAGTCCCGACATGATTATTCACTAGCTGGTTGACCCTGGGCAAATTGCTTACCTATAAATGAGAATAATAATCTCTCTCTGAGGTTGTTATGAGAATTATCTAAGAAAATACACATTAAGTGCTGAGAATAGGGGCACCTGGCTGGCTCAGTCAGTGGAGCATACGACCCTTCTTGGTCTTGGGGTCGTGAGCTCGAGTCTTGCATTAAGGGTAGAGTTTACCTTAAAATTTTTAAATTTAATTTAAATTAAAAAATAAATAAATAAAAAGTAATGTGCTTAGGGGCGCCTGGGTGGCTCAGTCAGTTAAGCGGCCGACTTCGGCTCAGGTCATGATCTCGCAGTCCGTGAGTTCGAGCCCCACGTCGGGCTCTGTGCTGACAGCTCAGAGCCTGGAGCCTGTTTCGGATTCTGTGTCTCCCTCTCTCTGACCCTCCCCCATTCATGCTCTGTCTCTCTCTGTCTCAAAAATAAATAAACGTTAAAAAAAATTAAAAAAAAAAAAAAGTAATGTGCTTAGAATAAGGACCCAGCACCTAATATGTCTCAATATATATGTTGGTCACTCTCACTACTACAGTTAGGGGACAAGATGTCACTGGGGATAAATGACAGGACTGGGATTTGAACACAAAGCCTGTGCTCTGAACTAGGGAGCTCAGGACTCTTCACTGGGGACTAGTGGGTGCCCCCTGCCTTCCTCTTCTCTTCCTGAGGCCAACGTTTCCCTCAGCTTTAACTGAGCATAATATGAAAGTTAAGTGTATGTATGTTGTATTCACCAAATAATGTTTTGTTTGTTCTGTTCCTCATTAATAAACTGTGTGAATGTAATACTTTCTAGTTCTCCCTCCTAAAAAAAAAAACTCTCTAAAGTGACTAGTACGGGGTACTAGACATCACCCTCAGCCCCTAAGCCCCAAGTCTGTGGCTAGGCTTATCGACGGCCGCAGAACTATTCCTTCCCTCTCCTCTGCTGCCACCGTGTGGTCATATCAGGTTATAACCGGTATTTCCTCTTGCTTTGGCCTGGATGAGGTTTTGGTGTGTTTGTTTGTTTGTTTGTTTGTTTGTTTGTTTATGTACTTTATTTATTATTTTTAATGCTTATTTATTTTAGAGAGAGCGCGTGAGCTGGGGAGGGACAGAGAGAGGGGACAGAGGATCTGAAGAAGGCTCCAAGCTGACAGCAGAGAGCCCTATGCCGCCCGAACTCACAAACTGTGACATCATGACCTGAGCCAAAGTTGAATGCTTAACCAACAGGCCACCCAGGTGCCCCAGGGCTGAGGGTTTTTAACTTGAACTCGTAATCTGGTTCTCAGGGAGCATAGGTAGTACACCTCTGATCAAAGTTTTGTAACATTTCTTGGGCCGCATGGGTGGTTCAGTCGGTTGAGTGTCTGACTCTTGATTTCATGAGCTCAGGTTCGTGGGATTGAGCCCCCTGTCGGGCTCTGCACTGAGCATGGAGCCTGCTTAGGATCTCTCTCCGTCTCTCTCTGCCCCTCCCCTGCTCTCTCTCTCTCTCTCTCCTCTCAAAATGAATTAAAAAAAAAAGATATGTAACATTTCTGGAAAAGCAATGTAACAGATAGCCTTCTGCCCTAATGTGAATTCCAACCTACTTCGGCCTTGGGGAATTTCCCCATTTAAGCAGCAAACATGCACTTCCATCAACTCAGATCAGAAACCAGAAATAATAGGATACAGTCCCTGTCCCCAAATACATCATAGTATTTTATGTAAACAAATACAATTCAACTGGGGCAAATACACATGCTGAAGATGGGGTTACCCGACAGGAAACGGAGACAAGATCATTCAAGCCACCAGGACTTCCATGTGTCACATTTAGGGCAAACCTCAAATTGTTTTTCTTAAACTGAATACAAAACGATAGCATGAAAACAACAGTAGATAATGTACTGAGACGTTTCTATGTGTTGAGCCAAGTGCTAGGTACTTTGCTGGTATTAATTCGTGGGCCTGTCATGCAAACTCCTGTTACCCCAGTATATACATGAGGAAACAAAGGTACCTCCAGTTTTTGCTGGAGTCAGGCTCTGAGCCCTCAAAACTTTTCCTAACCAATGTTGCCATAACTCATGGGAGCTCGTGCAGTGGTGTTACTGTTTCTTCCTGAAGAGACAGTAAAGACTTATCAAGGATCCAGAGAGGATGGGAGATTTAAGCTGAGTTTTGCAGGATAAATAATGATTTCCCATGCTTCCAAGGGGGCTCCAATGTCTTCAGTAAGGCTTTTCTTTGATAAGTGGAATCGGGGCCTTGTGGAGGATGGACAGTAGATAAACAGATGACATTTATGGGATGTTTACTCTGTGCACACTATGTGAAGAACTTCAACCCGTTGGATGAACCCTGGCAGCAGCCTTCTGAGATAGTTACTATAACTATCCTCCTTTGGGGACCAAAGCTCAGAGGGACTCAGAAATCCACCCAAGGTCATTCACACGAGCAAACATCAATTCTTTTTTTTCTTTTTTTTTTTTTTTTTTTTAACGTTTATTTATTTTTGAGACAGAGAGAGACAGAGCATGAACAGGGGAGGGTCAGAGAGAGGGAGACACAGAATCTGAAACAGGTTCCAGGCTCTGAGCTGTCAGCACAGAGCCCGATGCAGGGCTCGAACTCACGGACCGCGAGATCATGACCCGAGCCGAAGTCAGCCGCTTAAACGACTGAGCCACCCAGGCGCCCCTCAAACATCAACTCTTGAGGTGGAAGGAAGGAAGATGGGAGCGAGACTTCTTTGAGGATCTTTTTATATAGTGTTGGCTTTCAAACTAGGTTAATGTTTTATGTGTTCAAATCAGTTCAATCAAAAAGGATGAAAAAAGCAAATCCAAAAATGGAATCGTGCAGAAACAAATGAATCTACTTTTTTTTCCGTTTTCCATCTATTTTGAGATCCCCATAAAGCTATTTAACAATTAATTTATTTTTAGTACTATGTAATATGCAACTTGTGGTGTCTTTGAATTTGAAGTCAAGTTATTCACACAAATAAATCTATTTCTATACCAAGTTGACAACATAACCACACAGAAAAAAAATAATTCAGATGACTTTTTTAACTCAATATTCTACATCCTTAGAAGGATGTGCTCTAAGAATGAAGAAAAAAAAAAGGAGGAGGAGGAAGAGGAGAAGGAGGAGGAGGAGAAGAAAGAGGAAAAGGAGAAGGAGGAGGAGGACAGGAAGGAGAGGAAGGAGGAGGGGGAGGAGGAGGAGGCAGAGGAGGAGGAAGAGAAGAGGAAGAAACAGAAGAAGGAGAGGAAGGAGGAGGAAGAGGAAGAAGAAAAGGGACGGCAAAGAAATCTTGAAATTTTCATTTAGGGTTGCTTTTGTTAGTGGCATAGGCATAATTATGAAGCTATTTAGTGTGTATTATGTGATGATAAAAATTAATAAATACATGGATGCTGGGAATTGTGTTTCCACTGAAGTATCCATATGAACTCATACATTTTAGAAATCCCTATTTTTCCTCTGTCCACTGAAAGGACCTAGAAGCAGTGACTAGCATCCCACTAGCAATGAGCACATAGCACCTGGATTTTAGTTCTAAATGTCACTCTCCATAAAAGGAACCAGAGCTTCTTGGAAAGTGGCTAACTCTAAGTCCTTAGCAGAGAAGTTCCACGTGATTCTGGAACAGCTTAGACCAGAAAGAAGGTAAGTGCTCGAAAACTAATGGCTTATCTCAAAAGGAGACAGGAATTGGTTTGCAAAGGCAACCAAAGCCCCGGAAAGAATTATGATAATAGACACTGAATTTTTAAAAAATCTGTAAGTTCATAGCATTCATGGGGGGGGAGGGGAGGCGGACAGGGAGGTAGAGTTCTGTTTTGTGCAAGATCAGGTAATAAATGCAAAAGAAAAGACAGAATTAGAAAATCACCTTTTGACAAAACCCAGTGTACTAACTTGGCTCAGGCAAGGATCATCAACAGATGCTAAAGCCCTCAGGTAGATGGTTGTTGGGAAAAAGACACTCGCACAGTCTCAAAGTATCATACCCTTACTACTCACAAAAAGGCAAATAACCTTACAATATGGAGATCTGGCATTCACCACCTTGACCAAGTGATTAAACCTAGGGTCACTGAGCTGACATCACGGATTCCCTGACTTGATTCAGTAAGACCATGTAACATCACTTCTGGTCACATTATAACCCCAAAAGAGGAAATAATTAGAGAAATCAGAGTGTGGGACATTCTGTAAGACGACTGGCCTGCACTCTTTAAAGAGGCACTGAAGGGGTGCCTGGGTGGCTCAGTCGGTTAAGCATCCAACCTCAGCTCAGGTCATGATCTCACCATTCGTTGGGTTTGAGCCCTGCGTCGGGCTCTGTGCTGACAGCTCAGAGCCTGGAGCCTGTTTCAGATTCTGCGTCTCCCTTTCTCTGCCCCTCCCCTGCTCTCACTCCATCTCTCTCTCTATCGCTCTCAAATATTAAACATTAAAAAATATAAATAAATAAATAAATAAATTCTCTCCCTTTACTTCCTCCAACTATTTTCTTTTTAAATTTTTTTAAATTTACTTCCTCCATTTTTTCTTTTTTAAATTGACCGATTTTATTGTCCCTCGATCATTTGCTTTCTCCACCCAGAGTAACATGACATCCCGGAAACGGTGAAAATTTCGGAAGTACATAGACCTGATTTTAAATCCTGCCCTGCCCACAAGCCCTGTGTAGTCCCTTAACCCTGCTAAGTCTTAGTTTCTTCATGTCTGAAAGTTACTATTTATTTCCTACCTTGAAAGGCTGCCGGTATTCAGTGGGCCCATACGTTCGTTATTGAACGTTTATTGATCATTACCAAGTGTCAGACACAGTAGTGGGCACTGGGGATGATGGAAACACATATTTGAAGGCTGTGTTCTCAATATTTCATATGGATTGATTCTCATTTCACAAATGAAGAAACTGAGGTGCAGAGGGGTTCAGCATCTTGGCCACAAAGCTAGTAAACGTTAGCCTATCATCCCTGGAGTGAACAGTAATTATGCCACGCACAGGGAGGAAAAAACAAAGTCTGTGCCTTCACGGGACTCTTGTTCTGGAGGAAAAATGAAATCTGGAATACCACGGGGACATAGTTTAGGATGGACAAGTAGCAGTTTCTCTTTCCTTTCCTCAATTCCATGACTAAAAAGGAGAATCACATAAAGAGGAAGAGATCTGAGCGTCCGCTTTCAACTCCTTCTCTCCCTTACCCAAATAAGTAAGCCGTTTGGTGATAGCTGCTGTCACTCACCTTGATCCATACATCAGTGATTCCCACGCTTGAACAAGCCTCAGAATCACCTGGAGGGCAGGAAAAGTCTGCATCTCACACAGGTTTCCCAGTGAAGCTGATGCCCAGCTCTGGGACCACATGCCGGGAACCACTTCACAGAACAGGTAAGTATTGACACTGCAGAGGTGAGGAAACAGAGCTTCAAGAAGGCTGGGTACCTCACCAGGAGCTGACAGGATTTGAACCCAAATCTTTCTGGACTCCCAAGCCCATGCTGCTTACACTACATCGAGTAAGAGATTAATACTCAAGGATTTTCCCATTCCATGTCTGTTCATTTCATTTTGGAATCTCTGTTCTTGAAAGGCAAAGTTAAGGTTCTGTGAGTGCATATTTTCATTTCTGATTGCAACAAGAGATAGTTTCTAAAAACTACTTTACAAATGCTC
Organism: Leopardus geoffroyi; assembly: GCF_018350155.1. NCBI lineage: Eukaryota > Metazoa > Chordata > Mammalia > Carnivora > Felidae > Leopardus > Leopardus geoffroyi. The sequence goes on from NC_059342.1 coordinate 82,169,207, forward strand.
CTGTCCCTTCATCCAAGAATTCCTCTTCCAGAAATCTATACCAAGAGAACTACCCAAAATATGGCTCAAAATGCAAAAATGCTAAGTATTTTAGTGAAAAACTGGGAATCTAAATACCCAATATTAAGGAACTGGCTAAATAAATCATGGCATATACAAATGATGGAATATTATGAAGGCATTAAAAAGTATTTATTTAGAATTTTTATACATGTCAAATTATTTACGGCATCATATTAATAAAATAGAACACGGAACTAAATCCAATAAGCTCTCAATGTTACTAAAAATAGTGAAAAAGGACTGAAGGAAATTAACAAGAACATTAACAACAGTTATCTCTGCTTCTTCTACACTGTCTACAATGAGTTTTTTAAATCAGAAAAACCATGCACTTTCTTCTTACTGATTAACTACAACAGATATTTGTGAGACCCTTCTAGTTAGTCAATTCCTGAATAACCAGGAAAAGCAAAACTGAATTCTAAAGCTAATCTTTTCATTCCAGATTACATTTTCCCTGACCTTAGAATGTACACCGTCTTAAGCAAAAAAAAAAGAGGAGGAAAACATTCAAATGACAATATTATAAATACAAATACAAATAGAAAAAAAAACCTAGAAATTCCTGTGAAAATGATAACAGGAATCATTTTTGGTTGGCGGAATTATAGGACCCGTAAAAGCTCTTTTTAGCTTAACAATTTTTATCACATTGGAGGAAAAATGGACACCTACTACTTCTGTAGTAAAAAGTCTTTGCTGTTTTTCAAGAGACAACCACGAAGCAAATCACAGCACATCTACACAATGGAATATCAAGAGCCATTTTTACAATGTGGTAGACTAGTAATAACATGAAAAAAATTTTGATACATATTAGCTGACCATACTATAAAACAGTATGTTCAGAATGATCCCATTGTTTTGTTTAAAAACAAACAAGCAAAATGTCTATGTATACAAAGAAAATACGTTGGAAGGAAATATGCCAAAATATTAATAGTGTTTTACCCTAGATGGTTGGATGGGACATTATTCTAACTTTCTTATTTTCACTTTGTATTGCGGCAAATTTTCCTCTGTTGAATATTACTTTTCAAATATGCAAAAAAAAAAAAATTTTTTTAAAAAGCTACATTAAACAAAAAAGTCACATTGTTAAATAAGAGAGAGAGAGAGAGAGAGAGAGACAAAGAAATTAGCAAGAGGATCTTATCCAAAGATCATCCAATTTCAAAAGGCTTCCCAGCTCCAACCCAGCTCTGATGTTTTTAAATCAAGCTGGCCTTCCAGCATCAGGAGCACAGTCAGCCTCAATCCTTCCTCCTATTTAAGACTTAGTAACGTTTCAGCAGGACACTGGCTCCCACAGCAAAGGTCACCCCTCTTGATGGGGCAAACATCATTGTCTGAAACCTTTAAACAAGACCCCGGTAGAGAACATCTGATTACAAGTAAATACAATTTATAATCACTGATGAAGGGGACACACTATTTATGTTGCAAATAACACACTAACTATAGAATTATATTCCCAGGCCTGGCAGAGACCTCTGAGATCATCTGAAGACAATTTCCAGGACACTGTCTTTAGGATGTTATGTAAATATTGACTAGAAACAATAACAGAGATGTCATGCTAGAGAATCTTAAGTAAACAGTTCAAAAGCCTGGTTTCCTGTTTATACAGTTTGAAGTCACTTTGTACTGCTAGCCACAAGGTGATTTAGCATTCCAGTTTAATCTAAGAATTTCTTGACTTTACATATAATAAAAAGGACTACAAAGAACAGCTGGAAAGCCACACAACACAGGAAGGAACAAAAACAAATCCACAGACATGTGTCTTCCAGCCCAAACAAGGAGAAATCTATGCAGCTAGACTATCAGTTCAATCTATTTCCAAATCACTGTCCTCGCTGTGACAGGTGGCAGAGTTACACACAGACGTGAGCACCAAGACTTCTTTTTCTGGGAGCAATCCAAATTCCTGCAGAAAAGCTTCGAGGTCCACAGCAAAGAAATCTTCCCCCAGCTGGTCAGTGACACGAACAAAATTGCCAATCAACTCACCCCCCTTGTAGATCAGCAGGGCCGGAAGGGCATTCCTGGTGAAGCGACTGCTGGCTCCAATAACTGAGCTCTTCACCCGGCAGAATTTGACAGCTGGGTACTCGGCAGCAAGGCAAATCATGCAGCCGTTCATGGCTTCGGTCCCCGGAATGCCGTCCTCATAAATATGGACCATGATGAGGGTGCTTTTCTGTTCTTTATCGATCATCTCTAAAAACCCTTCTCCACTGGGGATCTCAAACACCTGCTTGAACTGGGGCCCCTTGTGAAGCTGCTGCCGCATCTCTTCCATCCTCTGCTTCCGGTACTGCTGTAGAAACTCCTCGTCATCTCGGTCCTCATTCATCATGGCAAACTCCTTCAGAGTCATCTGCAGGATGACCAGCAGGTGAGCAGAAGAAACACAAACTGAACTCTGTGATAATAGTTAACGTGTACTGGGACACGTGGGTGGTTCAGGTGGTTGAGCAACTGACCTCGACTCAGGTCGCGGTCTCATGGTTTGTGGGTTCGAGCCCCCCATCGGCCTCTGTGGGGACAGTGCGGAGCCTGCTTGGGATTCTCTCTCCCTCCCTCTCTCTCCCTCCTTGACTTGCACACGTGCTCTCTTTCTCCCTCTCAAAATAAATAAATAAACTTCAAAAAAAAATAGTTAACATGTACCACATGCTTATGTTACGTGAGCTCAGGACCATGCTAAGTGCTCTGTATGCATTAAAGCTCACGGAATTCTTACGATAACCCCACTGGGAGGGGATTTCAATTGCCCCCATCTTACAATTGAGATTCAAAGACTTGAGATTATTTGCACCAGTTCACGTAGGTACAAGCCCAGATTTCAAACTGGATTTTTAAAAAATCTAGTCTTTTGGGGCTCCTGGGTGGCTCAGTTGGTTAAGTGTCTGACTTTTGGTTTTGGCTCAGGTCACAATCTCACAGTTCATGGGTTGGAGCTCCACATGGGGCTCTGTGCTGACAGCATGGAGCCTGCTTAGGATTCTCTCTCTCTCTCTCTCTCTCTCTCTCTCTCTCTCTCAAAAACAAATAAATAAATTAATACATATATATATATATATATATATATATATATATAGTCTTTCAGCTACTGTATTATAATGTCTCTCCCTCCAAACAGACATCAATTAATATCACTTCATGAACTTGTTTCTTTTGGTCAGTCTCGACAATAGATTATTTTATCTACTGTTTCATTTTTGTTGAAAAGACAACACGATACTAAGGAATTTTAAAAATTTAAGAACACTCGTAATTCTTGCTCTGCACCCTCCCCACACACACATATACATACTAAAAACACACAGTCACACTCTCTAATACCGTATTTTGCTTTTTATTACCAGGCACATGCTGACATCATTTTTGCTTTTTTAACAGCAGTTGTGGATGTACCAATTAAGCTGAAACCTGCTCTTGCCACTTGGCATTATTACATCACAAATATTTCCCCCTGCTTCTCAATTATTTTTTATAGAATGACGCGTACTGTGCCATATTTTGCTTGACTTCCCCTTTTCTGGCACTGAGGTGGTTTCCAGCTCTGCTCTGTGGTACACAACCCAGGAGGACAGGGACAGAGCTGCTCTCAACCGCCCCATGCGGTCATGTGTTGCTTTATCTGCTCTAATCTCAGCATAAGGAAGCACTGTGAGCAGCGGGCACACAGCCCTGCTGCCAGCTCGAGTCACAAAAGTTGTCTTCCTTCTCTGGGCCTGTTGCGGCAAGACATCCCCACACCCGGAACAAAGCCTACCTCTGCCCAGTCCGGCACCAATCAGACGGTGGAGGCCGGGGACCACAGCAGAGCAGGATGGACATTTCTGCGTCACGGCCAGCACAGCACCGTCCTTCTTCCCAGCCCCCTGCTCCCAGCTTTCCCATCTACCTCGGCCCACCAGAGTGCCTCTGAGCCATTATGGTCAGAAAGTCTAATGCCCTGAAACCCTCCTCCTGCTCCAGGCAAATGACTCCTCATTTAATCCTCTTATCTGCTCCCTGATCCTGGCTGGCATTCCCAGCCAAGAGCTGCTTTGGGCTACAGCCAAATGATCTCAGGCACTCCTTGACATTCACCCATGTTCAGAGGGCAGGTGGAAGGGGAAATAAAAGGTCCTTTTGATACAGGGCAAGTAACAGAGGGTCAGGGGCCTATTTCCAAGTATCTTCCAGAGTGTCCATTTGCTTCTACTGTGTTGCCTTGTTAAGAGTAAATTCTCATGAATAGGCTTCAGGTGAAACAGAGCAGCACCATGGAAAGAGCAAAAAAAACCTGGGTGAGAATCCCAGTGCTTATGAGCATTTACTAGTTAGATGCCCTGAGCCAAGTCCCCTCTCCTCTCAAAGCATCGGTTTCATCATCTGTAAAACAGGGATAAAACCACCAACTTCAGAGGGTTATTTCTGGCCCAAGGTAAGACTTCCATAAAGCACTTTGAATGGGCCAGGCACTGCGGGGGCCTTTGTACCCAGAGAGCACTGTGAGGTAGAGGGACTGACCTCACCGGACCCCTGACAAACCAGATTCAGAACAGAAGACACACCCCCACCGTCTCCAGTAGCAGAGCTGAGGTTCAAACCCCAGTGTGTCCGAGTTAGGACGTGACTCTACTTCCCCTGACACTACACAGCTCTGTGGAGGCCAGATCAAACACCTGCACCTCTTGCATCACTGACCCCAGTTGCAACAGCCAGGAGCCTTTCTCAGAGAGGCCCGGGGGGCTGCTAATTACCTTCCCACTGATCTTCTCCTGGAGCTCCTTCTGTTGGCGTTGCTCCTCCTCTTCGTCCAGATGGGACCTGCAGGTCATTGACAGCTTCTTGATCAGCCGTTCCATTTCCCGGCACTGCTCCTCCCTTTGCTCAGTCTCCAACTGTTTGAAGCGGCGCCAGTCATTTATCACCCCTTTTGGACCTGGGTCGATGGTGAACATGGAGGTGACCAAGAAGAGCAGGCAGAGAATTACGGACCAGCTCACATCGGTCTAACGCTTGCCCCACCGACTGCACGGTAACGCTCACGCGGGGCAGCATGGTCCACGTAGTGACGTCCACTGCAGCGTGGCTTGCGATAATTAAGGGGCTGAGCTAAAGACCCGACATTAGGAGGTGCACTAAATAAGTTATGACTTATCTACTCAAAGGAAAATGAGGCAACTCGTAGAAAGAATGAGGTAGCTATAGGTTTTCTTGCCATAAAAGATGTTCAAATACATTAGGTCAAAAAAATAAATAAATAAAGAGCAAAATGCAGAACAATATCATGGTATGATCATCCAATTTTTAGAAAAGGAATTGCCTGTGTATGTACAAATATTTACAGGTATTCGTATATGTGCACATACATTTGTATGTTCATAGAAAAAGGACTAAAGAAGAATAAGTCAACCGTTAACAGAAGCTGTCTCTAGCTAGTAGGCTCCAAGAGGACTTGTGAGACAGAACTTCTATTTTTTTCTTTCTACCTTAATACATTCTGTATTACCTGGATTTTTATAACAAGATTGTGGCAGGTTGTTCTGTTATTCAAGTTACCCCCAAGCCTCCCTGCCCCTTGCCATGTAACTTGTAGGACCTCTTATGGGATGAGTACGTGCATCCCCAGCCCACTGATGTTGGGTTTGGCCACGTGATGTGCTTTGGCCAATGGATTCTGAGCAAAAGATTTATGAGCCATTACGTTTCCAACAGCCCTCTCTTGCTCGCTATACCTGGTCATGAAAAGGCAGTCCCGGTCAGGGGCTGCTCTTTCAACCCTTCCCTAGAGTGACAGGACATATGAAGCAAAAGCAGGGCTGCTGACCCACACGAGCAGCAAGTAACACATTTGAGAAATACACCTTCACTCTCATGAGCCACTGAGATTTGGAGGCTATTTGTTACTGCAGAAAAAAATATAAAAATCTATGTGAGAAAAACTTTAAAATGCTACCAAGAAACACTAAGAAAGACCTGGTTAAATGGAAAAGCAATACCATATTCCTGACTAGGAAGACCCAACATCACAAGGGTGCCAACAACCCCTAAATTAATTTATATATTTAATGTATTCCCATGTGTGCACGTTCCTAAATTTGCTTTGGAAAAATAAGAAAGCAAAAGTTGAGGGGTGCCTGGCTGGTTCAGTCAGTACAGCACGCAGTACCCAGTCTTAGGAACTCTATCCCATGTTGATGGTAGAGCCTACTTAAAAAAAAAATTGGGGGAAAATGATGGCACAGAAGAGTACTGAAGGTCAACCAGCCCCACCATGTACTAAACATGTAACACAGTAATTAAAAACAGTGTGATGTAGCACAGTAAAAAACAAATCAATGAAAGAAACTACAAAGTATAGCTAAAGATAAAAATATAAACAGAAATTCAATACGTGATAAGACTGACATTTCAAAGCAATGGAGAAAAGACAGCTAATTCAATAAATAGTGTTGAAATAGTGGGTAAAATATGAAAAATACTAACGTGAAGCCCTGCCACATACCTTGCACCAAAATGAATTCCAGATTAATCAATATTTAAGTGTAAAAAAAATCATAAAAGTATTTTAAAAAGGCATGGGAGAACTTTTTATAATCCTGGAGTGAAAAAAGACCTTTTCGGTAAGAAACTAAATTAAGAAACTATAAAATAATGCCTTCAGGTACATAAAAATAAAAATTTTCTGCCCAGAAAAGAACACAAAGTCAAAAGACAAACCACAAATTGGTAGAAATATTTACAGCTCATACCACACTGATTAGTTTCCTTAAAACAAAGCTCCCTAAAAAGAAAAAGACCAACCACCAAATTTTAAGAATGAGCAAAGGACAGGAAACTCGCTCTTAAAGTTATAAAAGATGGGGCGCCTGGGTGGCTCAGTAGGTTAAGCCTCCGACTTCAGCTCAGGTCATGATCTCACAGTTTGTAAGTTCAAGCCCTGCGTCAGGCTCTGTGCTGACAGCTCAGAGTCTGGAGCCTGCTTTGGATTCTGTGTGTGTGTGTCTCTCTCTGCCCCGCCCTCTCTCATAAATGAATTAACATTTAAAAAAAATTGTTTTAAGTTATAAAAGAGGTTCAGTGTCCCTCTTGAAAAGGTAGGAAATAAAACTACAGTGAGTTACCATTTGTCATCCATTGAGGATGGCGAAGATCACAAATTCTGGTAACACAGTAGGAGGGCAAGTGTCTGGGGAAAAAACACATTGCTGGTTATAGATAAACCAGTGCCACTTCTACTGACAGCAATTTGGAAATATTAAAATGTAAAAGTATAAATATGCCATTCCTAGGAATTTATACTAGAATTGGTATATATTGGTATACATTTATACCAATATATGCATACCTACGACTTAAGTGACATCAAACAACTATTAATTTGAGAAGCCGGATTCAAAAGCAGGTCTGTGTTTACTGTGTGTGATCGGTCTGTGCATGCTGTGCACACACAAGTCTGCACTGTGCACTGAGATGGCCAGAGCACACCCAGGGAAATGCCGACAAAAGGTTATCTCTGGAAGTGGGACTGGAATTAGAGAGCAATGATCAGGAGACTTCTGACTGATACATATTTAATGGACATTTTTTTAAACCTGTTCCCTGAGCTCAGGGATTTCCAGTACCTGTGTTGACTGAGATGCCTTCCCCTGCCAACTCTGCATCTGCAGGCATCGAACTGCCGGCCAGGGCACCACTGCCTCTATCCTTGTCCTCGTGGTCGCTGTCCTCATCCTCACTGCTGCTGTAATAGTACTGGAGCTTCTCCCCCAGCAGCTTATCATCCAGGGTTGTCATGGCTCCTGAGAGAGGCAATGTATCAGGCTCTTTGCTGATGTGACCCAGACAGACATGAATCGGATGACTAGGGGCTCACTTATGCTGAGATCCTGCTATTTACAGGACCCTAACATTGACTTTTTTCATAAGCAGGACCTCAACAAATCCATACCATAATTGTGCTCTTTTCGTAGAAGGTAAAACTAAAACCCAGATAAGGGAAGCTTCTTTGCCAAACTTCACAGCAAACGGTGGAGCTGGGATCAAACCCTAGGATGCTTGACTCCAAGAGACTGAAGGTGTGAGTCACTGTCTTCTGTAAACCATATCCTGTACTGATGTGTTAGCTAGAAGAAATCTGCTTACTGATTGGAGGTTTTATCTACACATACTTTTAGGTTTTCCTACCAACTAAGACTGCTGGGTCATTGAAAGTTGGGTAAGAATCCTCAGGAAAAACTCCAAACAGCAGCATCAAGAGCATGATGCTGAGTCACTGTCTAAGCCAATCACTGATCTGTCTCTTGCCCTCAACATCCCCAGTGGATGGATGGGCTCTGAAAGCCCTACCAACTCTGGTTAAAAGAAGGGCCCGTGATAAGATTTTACTAATTCCCAAGAGTCTAAAGGACAATGGTTAGAACCAAGAGCCTGCATCAGAAGAAGCCAGGGGGCATTTGGAGAGAGAGGTGCAGCTTAGCCCCTCACAGGCCAGCTTGCCTTTCCAGCAGGGAGGGTGACAACTCTAGTCCTCTAAGTATCGAAATACTAGGATTCCTTCATTAAAGACTTATCACCCGGACTGTTTAACTCCGTTACAAAGTGCCTCTCCCACCTGGCAAGGGGCCTTGAAAGCAGGGACCTCCAAGGCCTAGCACAAGGCCTCCGCACAATTCACTAAGCACTTAAGGACACAGCTTGGATCGGACGTGAATGAGAGACCGCAGAAGGGCAGAGAAGGTGTACAGGAGGCAGGGTTTACTGAGAGAAACGTGCAGGTACGGGGAGAGGTGGGGGTTTCGGGGAAACAGAACCAAACTTAAAGAGGCATGGCGACTCAGGCGGTGCAAGACCAGCAGAGAGACCAGGTAACGCTGTGCTAGGTAAGGGCAGGGCCTCTGAGGAGGATGGGGCCAGGGCGGGCCAGTGGAGAGGTTCCCGGAGGAGGCGGGGCCAGAGAAGGGCGCGAGGAAGGCGGGGCCTGGGCGGAGTGGGGCTGGGCTGGAAAAAGCGGAAGGGCTCTCGGAAGAGGCTGGCTCGTGGAGGGGTGGGGGGGGGGCGGGGCCAGCGGAAGGGCGGTGGAGGGGCGCGCGGAACCTTTGGGGGAGCCTGGTGGAGGTGGGGCCAGAGGAGGAGGCAGGCAGAGAAGTTGCAGAGGCCTGGGGGTCGAGGGGGATCACAGACATCACCGAGCACCGGCATTCCATCACCTCCCACACGTATTCCATGCCCGCCGCTTCTTCCCGACTGACCTCAGTGCAGTTACCCCGCCTAGGTCAGTCTGGACGCCTTCGGGCTGGCAGCTTCAGGGACTTCGAAGGAAGGGAGCGCTCGGGTGAACGAAGAGAAGTGGGTCGGCGCCTTGAGCACTAAGAGAAAAGCCGCCGGAGTCCCGACTGCGCGGACCAATGAGGCGGCCTTCCTGCGGTCGGGCAGACACGCTGCCCAATTAGGAAAAGCCTCCTCTGGTGGTTGAAGGAAAGGCTACGGGTCCTCCTTTGGGACAAAACACCTCGACGACAATAATACATTTCAATTTGCTTTGTTTTACTTTAAATGAAAAGCTACACTGCATATACCCAATTCTGAGTAGTAAGAAAAGTTTGTTTAGTTATCTTTGAAGTTTCTGAAATCATTTCATATGTGTTTTTCATTGGTTCTTAATAACATCGCGACTCTTAATGACAGACTCAGACGTTAATTTGCCCCAGAATTAAAAAAAGCCCGGTCTTGGGGCGCCTGGGTGGCACAGTCGGTTAAGCGTCCGACTTCAGCCAGGTCACGATCTCGCGGTCCGTGAGTTCGAGCCCCGCGTCAGGCTCTGGGCTGATGGCTCAGAGCCTGGAGCCTGTTTCCGATTCTGTGTCTCCCTCTCTCTCTGACCCTCCCCCGTTCATGTTCTGTCTCTCTCTGTCCCAAAAATAAATAAACGTTGAAAAAAAAAGCCCGGTCCTTGACAAAGCTATGTGAATTCCTGAACTGGATTCTAGAACAGAAAAAAGGACAGGAACGGGACAACTGACGGAATAAGGTCTATTAACGATAGTAGTGTATCAACAGTTTTAATAATTGTACTATGGTTAAGATGTTTATCTTTGAGGATTCTTGGTGAAGAATATAGGAGAACTCTATGCTACTTTTGCAACTTTTTTTAAAACCTAAAATGATTTCAATTTCTGAGTCCTTATTAAGGTGTCCAGTACACAACCATAAAGTAGAAAGCTTTGTGCAAATTGAATCCTTCAAAACATCCTAAAACAATACACTCTAAAATAGGGCTCCTAATTTGACAGAGAGATTCTCAACTTGCGGTTCTACAACCACCTGAAATTGTCTGCAAATTTATTATACAGGCCCATTTTTCCGAGAAGCAGTTTGTTTAGACTATCAAGACTGAGAACTCCCCTCCCCAAATTTAGGAAAAATCAAAAATCATCCCATGGACATCCTATGGTTTTTTTTTGTGTTTTTTTTTTTTGTGTTTTTTTTTTTTTTTTTTTTTTTTTGTATTTTTGTTTGCAGAGTGAATAATCTTACCTTAATCAGATTGGTGTGAACAATTAACCAACTGGAGGATGTTTGTGATTTGCTTTAAGTGACAAGCCAGCACCCAGCAACAGAGCCTCTGCATGGCCCATTCCCTGTAAATATCTGTTAAATGAATGCTAGATGGATGCTTTGCTTTTAATTTTCTTGACATCTCCCTGAAGCAGGGATCTTCTTTATCCATGGACTGTCCTTTGTCCTTCAAAATTCATTTTAAATTGAAGGCTGTAATCCTCAGTGCTTCAAAGATCCTTGTTTCCCTGGGCAGGTTACCCTCCCACTCATTAAGAGAAGAAATTCACGGGGCGCCTGGGTGGCGCAGTCGGTTAAGCGTCCGACTTCAGCCAGGTCACGATCTCGCGGTCCGTGAGTTCGAGCCCCGCGTCGGGCTCTGGGCTGATGGCTCAGAGCCTGGAGCCTGTTTCCGACTTTGTGTCTCCCTCTCTCTCTGCCCCTCCCCTATTCATGCTCCGTCTCTCTCTGTCCCAAAAAAAAATAAACGTTGAAAAAAAAAATTTAAAAAAAAGAGAAGAAATTCACATCTCTTTCCCAAAATATGCAACACTCTCTCCTCTCTCCTGGCTCAGTTTACGACCTTGATTCTTATTTTGCCTGAAAAACAGAAGCAATCAAAAGGAACTTGCACTTGAGGCCACCGTGAAAATATACCCACAACCCTTGCATCCCATTCCATGGGCACCCATTCGTGACAGAGCACCCATTCCATGAATCACTCCTGCAGTGAATCCTGCTCCTCCAGCCTAGTAAAGGACTCTGTTCCTGCAATTACCTCCTCTCTGACTCCCTGCATATTCAAACTTCCTTTCTACAGTGTGCTAATATGCTTTCCTGGTTCTCTTCCAAAAAAAATCCTCTCAGATACCATTTTCCACCGTTCAGATAGTTAAATATCGGAAACTTTGACAACAGCATGACTGTGGGGAATGCATCGCTGGTGAGATGTAAATTGATACAACTCTTATAGATGAGAAATATCTGTCAATATTAAAAAATATATACCTTTAGTCCAGTGACTCCACTCCTGGAAGTTCTTCCTATAGATATACTTGCATGAACATAGTATTTCGTTGAAAAAAAAAAAAAAAAAAAGGAAGGTGGAGAACATTATGTATTAGCTTCTTGTCTTTTGCATAAAAAAATATGGACAAATAGGGGCACCTAGACAAATAGGGTGGCTCAGTCAGTTGAGTGTCCAACATCAGCTCAGGTCATGATCTCACAGTTTAGGGGTTCAGGCCCTGCGTTGGGCTCTGTGCCTACAGCTTGGAGCCTGGAGCCTGCTTTGGGTTCTGTGTCTCCCTCTCTCTGCCCCTCCCCTGATCATGCTCTGTCTCTCTCTCAAAAATAAATAAACATTAAAAAAAATATGGACAAATAATGTTATTTGCTTATATATGCATAAAGAAAAGCACTGAAGAATACATAAGAAATAAAATAGTTATCTTTGAGAGACAGAGGCAAGTCAGGAGTGGAAGACTTTTTAGATATGTTTATATGTGTATGTTCTAGAGTTTAAGAATAATTTTTTTGTAGCTAATACTCCCTGAAATTGTCCTTTCTGGTGCATTTTTTTCTCTTAAATTTTTTCTTAACATTTTATTTTTTTGAGAGACAGAGACAGAGTGTGAGCAGGGGAGGGGCAGAGGAGAGGGAGACACAGCATCCAAAGCAGGTTCCAGGTTCTGAGCTGTCAGCACAGAGCCTGATGCGGGGCTCGAACCCATGAACTCGAGATCATGACCTGAGCTGAAGTCAGATGCTCAATCAACTGAGCCACCCAGGAACCCCCTTTCTGGTAGAGTTTTAAGACTGATTTTCATTGATGTCTCTTTTAATATATTCACTCTCCTGGTTGTATACGATGGAGGGATATATCTAGTGGTGTCCTCACTGGGAATATTGTTTGCATCTGTCAGGAATATGATTGTATATATTAGTTAGTTGCCTAACAATACTCACCAGGACTGCTGAACTTAGCAGAATTTGGGGGTGGTGTGTATTATGACGTTTCTGTTTAATGGGAGTACCATGTGTAATTTATAGTTCTTAAAGGATTTTACTTGTAAGATTTTATTTATCAGTAGATCATACTGAAAGTATTTTAGTAGGAAAACCTAAATCCATAGCTGTTTTGTGACTGTTAAAGCACTCGCATTTTTTTTTTAATTTTTTTTTTCAACGTTTATTTATTTTTGGGACAGAGAGAGACAGAGCATGAACGGGGGAGGGGCAGAGAGAGAGGGAGACACAGAATCGGAAACAGGCTCCAGGCTCTGAGCCATCAGTCCAGAGCCTGACGCGGGGCTCGAACTCACGGACCGCGACATCGTGACCTGGCTGAAGTCGGATGCTTAACCGACTGCGCCACCCAGGCGCCCCTCGCATTTTTTTTTTAAGAAAGAGAGAGAGCGTGCAAGCGGGGGAGGAGGGGAGAGGGAGGGAGAGAGAGTCTTAAGCAGGCTCCACACTCAGCCCAGAGCCCCTGCCAAGGGCGTGGTCCCATGACCCTGAGATCGTGACCTGAGCAGAAATTAAGAGTCAGATGCTCAACCTACTGAGCCACCCAGGTGCATTTGCCTTTTATCAAGGGAAAATCTTGATCTAACCAAAAGATTTATAAACCTTTGTGAAACATATTTGAAAATTTGAAGTAACTGAATAAAATTCATATAAAAGTGTTTAAATGCCTTGAGGCATGGGCTTCAAGGCTTGCTCTACCCTTACAGTTTTTCCAGATTACGATGGAGGTAAAACAGGATTTGGTCTTCCACTGAGTTTCCCACCAATATTTTTGCAAATTTAGAACAAAATTGTCCCTGTCACTGGATTTTTTCTTATAGAAGTATTAAAGGTCTAGAGATGGTTCGGGGTGACATTAAACAGTATAAGGATTATTTGCAATAACGAATCTTTTCTTTTCTTTCTTTCATTTCCTCTTTTTTTCTCTCCCCCATCCCCCACCTTTTCTCTCCCTCCCTCCCTCTTTTCCTTCCTTCCTTCTTTTTTGGGGTGTGTGTGGCCAATTTGTGGCAATTGAGCGTCTTTCTTATTTTGAAATTAAATTTGGGTATTAATAAATATACAATCAATAATAATTATATAATATTTATTTTTATTTACTTTTAATTTTTTACATTTATTTATTTTTGAGAGACAGAGGGAGACAGAGCACGCGCGGGGAGAGCAGAGCAGAGTGAGCAGAGAGAGAAGGAGACACAGAATCTGAAAGCAGGCTCCAGGCTCTGAGCTGACAGCACAGAGCCCGACGCGGGGCTCAAACCCACAAACCGTGAGATCATGACCTGAGCTGAAGTCAGACGCCCAACCGACTGAGCCACCCAGGCGCCTCGATATAATATTTAGATACATGTCTCTACAGTTTTAAAAGTGTTATCTTTTTTTTTTTTTTTAATTTTTTTTTTCAACTTTTTAATTTTTGGGACAGAGAGAGACAGAGCATGAACGGGGGAGGGGCAGAGAGAGAGGGAGACACAGAATCGGAAACAGGCTCCAGGCTCTGAGCCATCAGCCCAGAGCCCGACGCGGGGCTCGAACTCACGGACCGCGAGATCGTGACCTGGCTGAAGTCGGACGCTTAACCGACTGTGCCACCCAGGCACCCCTAAAAGTGTTATCTTTAATGCAGGCTTTAATTTTGTTAACTGAAATTTTCTTTAGATGTTGGGTTGACTTTAAGGAGCAAATTTCTTTCTTTTTTTAAATATTTATTTATTTTGAGAGAAAGTGGATAGGAAAGGAGCAGAGAAAGAGGGAGAGATAATCCCAAGCAGGCCCCATGATGACAGCACAGAGCCCATTGTGGCACTCAAACTCATGAACCCATGAGATCATGAACCTGAGCCGAAACCAAGAGTCAGACACTTAACCGACTGAGCCACTCAGGCACACCTAAATTTCTTTTTAAAGTTTTGATTAAGGCATCTGAGAAAAATCAGAAAAACTCTTTGCTTTCATAGCTTTAGTAACTATTTTTCTTTAAATAGCTCACACACTTAAAATGTAAGGAGCACAAGTTTTGTTTTTTTTTTTTTTTTAGAAATATTTGAGTTTCTCTTATTTCATATACTTTTAAATCTCTATAAGCCAATCAAAATGGAGCTTCATTAAATTTTGAGATCTTATAATAACAGATAGAACCTTTATTCTGTTAATATGGTAGATTGCACAAGTTGATTTTCATATGCTAAACAAACTTTACGTTCCTGACATAAACCCAATTGGCTATGGTGTGTCTGTGTGTATATATACACACATATATATACACACCTACCTCAGTGGGTCTAGCAATAGTCTTCCCATGGCCTTGTCAACATGAAAATTGGTGCCCTGAAGACCTGCCTGCATGGTCACTCAAAGGCTTCCTGTCTGCGGTGATGCCAACGACCTCCACAGATTCCTGTGTAGCTCACTTGCAGTCCGGAGACTTGCTTTCTGCTGGCTAGCAACCAGTTCCAGCCTGGGCAGACCAGCAAACATCCCTAATGTCCAGCGGGCTGAACTTCAACTTCTGCACCGAAGTCTGAACTACAGTCTTGGTAAGGGGGGGCTCTTTCCAAGTAGGGAAGGGAGCCATATGGAATTTCTCTAAGCCACAGGGTACCATATGGCATTTCCTTTTATCTTATGGTCATTTATTAGATCTTAATAATTCTTTGTGTGAAACTTCCCCTTATGGTTTGTGTCTCCCGACTGGAGATAAAGAGGTCACTAGGTCTAGTCCACACTCAGGGAAAGGGGATTACTCAGAGCATGAATAACAGGGGTGGGCGGGGAGGTATATCAGTCCCAGACTGTGGTCTGGACCAGGTGACTTGCTTCTAAGTAATAATGACAAAAGAGATGGGATCTTGCTTGCTTTCAAGATCAAGTTACAAAAGATTGTGACTTCTTTATAGCCACCCCTCCACTCCTCCCTCTACCCATCCCCCCCACCCCGCCACCCAACACCTGACTTACAGCCTCCTCCCACCCCCCGCCCCCAGTCTCCGGCTCCTCTTGGTTGCTGCTTAGATGAGCCTAACCACCATACTGATTGTGAGAGTTTCACATGGCAAGGAACTGAGGGCAGCCTTCAACAAATAAAAAAACCGAGGCCCTCGTTCCAACAGTTCGGGAGGAACTGAATCCTGCGAACAATCCAGGGAGTGGGCTTGGAAGCAGATGCTTCCCCAGGTGAGCAGGGAGATGACTAAGGCACCAGCCACCACCTGTGAGACCTGAAGCACAGGACCCATTGAAGGTTACATGCAGATTCCTGACCCACAGAAACTATGAAATTATTGATGTTGTTATACTAAGCCACTAGGTTTTTGGGTAATTTGTTATGTGACAATAGGTAAGTAATACAAGAGTTATGCCAATTTTTCTTTTGATCTTGTATCTGTTTTGGTAAATAGTACGTTGAAGGGAATTTGTCCATTTTTTTTTTTCAACGTTTATTTATTTTTGGGACAGAGAGAGACAGAGCATGAACGGGGGAGGGGCAGAGAGAGAGGGAGACACAGAATCGGAAACAGGCTCCAGGCTCTGAGCCAGCGGCCCAGAGCCTGACGCGGGGCTCGAACTCACGGACCGCGAGATCGTGACCTGGCTGAAGTTGGACGCTTAACCGACTGCGCCACCCAGGCGCCCCGGAATTTGTCCATTTTTAAGGTAAGACTGTATAAGTCCAGTTTATCCATTTCTTTCAGAGGTAGGCCAGGCATACGAATTTATTTACTCATAAAATACTTGAGAAACAAAAATCTTATGTGCACACAAAAATATGTATACAAATGTTCATAGCAGCTTTATTTGTAATAGTAAAAAATTTGAAACAACCCAACTGCTCTTCAGTGGGTGAATGTTTAAACAAACCGTGGTACATTTACTACTCGGCAATTAGAAGGAACAAATTACTAATACATGTGACAATTTGGATGGATCTCAAGGGAATTAGGCTGAGTGAAAACAAGCCAATCTCAAAAGGTTACATCCTATATAATTTCATTTATATAACATGCTCAAAATGACAAAATTATAGAGATAGAGAACAGATCAGTGGTTGCCAGGGGTTAGGAATGAATGAGGATAAGGGAAGGGAATGGATGTCGATGTAAAGGGGTAGCAGGAGGGATCAATGAGGTGACGGAACACTGTTACCTTTTTCTTTTTTTCCAGTTGTTATCTTGGGAGTAGTGGTGATTCCACAAATCTACATGTGATAAAACTGAATACAGCTACACACACACACACACACACACACACGTGCACGCACATGTGCAAATGAGTGCATGTGAAGCTGGTGATATCTGAATAAGGTATGTAGATTGTTACAAATGTCAACTTCCTGGTTTTGATATTATACTATAGTTATGAAAGATGCCAGCAGTTAGGAAACGGTGTGAAGGGTACACGGGCCCTCTATTATTTTTCCAACTTCCTGTGACTCTGTTAACTATTTCAGAATACAAAGTTTAAAAAGAAGAAAAACAGTTGAACTCATCCAGTCTCTTGGGTTACAATATCTATTTTAGATAGGCACCCCACTCCCACCCCAACTCTCCATCCAGTTTTCATGAAGGTTCACTTTTTAGTAAAGACCTTAAGAAAGGGAGTATCTAGTCATGAAGACATCTGGTGAGGGTGGGGGCAGAAGACTTAATCCTTAGAGATTAGCAAGCATAAAGGCCCTATGATGGAAGCATGCCTGGTTTGGTGGGCAGTGAGGTTGGAGCATAGTAAGCATAGGAGCAAAGAACCAGAGAAAAGGCTTGGGCTTTCAATCTGATGATGATGCATTTGAAGGGTTTTGAGCACAAGAGTGAAATAATCAGACTTAACAGTTTAAAGGGATCATTCTAGCTGCTGAAGGAAGGTGAGGGCAGAAGCAGGGAGAACAGGAAGCTATTCAGGCTAATTCAGGTGAAAGATAGTAGTGGCTCAGACCTGGGTGGTGAGAAGTGGTCAAATTCTGAATACATTTTGAAGGTAGAGCGGACAGGATTTGCTACTGGACTAAGAGGGACGGATAGTGATTGAGGGGGAAGTATCTGAAATGGGGAAGACTGGAGGTGTAGTTTGGGGAGTGGGGGGAATACCAGAAACTCAGTCTGTGACATGTTAAGTCTGAGAAGTTTCTTAGGGATCCAGACAGGGATGTCTGGCAGACTGACCTATCTAAAACTGCCCACGGTGCTGAGAATTACCACTCCCACCTTACAAAATCTCATCAGTGGGTTACACGATATTCATTCTGGTTTTACTCCTCATTATCTAAATTCACCTTTTACTTCTTGTCTATCTCTCCAACTATAAGTTTCACGAAGTTAGGGACTAGTTCACTCCTGTATCCTTAATGCCTGGTACATAGATTCTCATAAAAAAATATTTGTTGAATGTCTCCGAGAACCATATGGGCCTGAACATTTGACAATGGATGTTATTTAATACCTTGGCTAAGACAGGTCCCAAATCTATTTTCATTCATTATAGCAGTGGTGCCCAAACTTCTCTGCACATTGGAAGCATTCGGGGAGCTTTAAAAGTACTCATGCCTTGGTCCCACCCCAGAGATTGTGATTTAATCGGTCTTATGTGTGTTCTGGGCTTTGGGATTTTTAAAAGATCCCTAGGTGATTGCAATGTGTAGGTAAGTTTGGAACCACTGCACTGTGGAATTTTCAATTGTATCTTAAAGGAAATAAAATCTTCCTGGAATTTCATTTCCTTAAGTTTCCTCTCTTTTGCTTGGATCAACTATCGATGTTTCTTCCTCTTCTTCCTGATCTAAACTGTCACTCCAGGGCTTATACAAGATTACATGTCTCACAAATAAGGGTCTGTTCTCAGCAACAAGATCTGGGACTCTTAGCCAAATCTAATCCACTATAGTGTGTAGATGTCTAATATCTTCTCTCTACAACAAATCGTCAATGGCTGTCTCCTGCTTTCCAGATTCACCCCTCTCTCCCTCCATCCCTGCTTGGCCACCTCTAAACACTTCTTACCTAGATTGCTGACCTGGCTTCTCTGCTGGTCTTTCTCCAGCCTCACCTCACACTGCTACCAAAGTGATCTTTCTAAAACCCCAAATTGTTCAGATCATCTAACTTCCAAGACTCCCTAACAGTCTTTTTATTATGGTATTGTGTCCTTCATAGAGATCCCTACCTACCTCATCTAGTCATGTGAATTCAGGCAAATTCTCTCCCTTAGTTTTCTCACCTGTAAAACGGTGACAATAATGGTCCTAGATTTTAATATACCTGTAGCACTTAGAACTGTGTCTGGAACATATTAAGTGCTCTAAGAGTTACGTAAACTATTCCTTAAAAACTCCTTGCATTGTAACACTTATAGCTAAAACAGGTTCCAATCGTCACCCTCACTCACTGCCTTTGAGAGGTAGAACAGACTTGAGTCTGACTCCACTACTTTCTAGCTGTGAGTCTTGGGCAAGTTACTTAACATCTCAGATAGAAAATAGGGATAATATCTATAGAGAAGAACTGAGTTCAGGTACAGAGTGGGTTGTCGTGAAGGTACGGTAGGTGCTTGGGTGTTTATTCCCGTCTCTGCCTGGTGACCTGTTATTCAGCCTACAAAATCTAGCCTGGGATCATTTCTCAAAGAACCATCTCCTCTGGCTTACCACCACTACCATCTGCCCCATAATTTACCTTTTGGAGTTTCCATACACCCTACATTAGAACATAGCTCACTGAGCTGGTTATTCAGATCTGTCTTCCCCATTTTCTACACTGTGAGCTTCCAGAGGAAGGGTTCGTGTTTTATTGAACTTAATGACCAGCACGGACTAGGGCTTATTATATTTATGTATTTGTCCTATTTCCTTCCTCACCTAGACTGTGAACTGCTAGTATTATCTATGCCCTCATTTCCCATACAGAGAGTACTTTATATTTTAATGACTGAAGTGACTGGATTACAAAATATTTCAACCTTCCTGGTCTATTCATTCTTCAGATCCTTCCCAGGAACGTATGCGTGAGGCAGGCAATTATTTATTTATTTTTAAAAGATTTTTAGGAATGCACCTGGGTGGCTCAGTCGGTTAAGCATCCAACTTCAGCTCAGGTCATGATCTCGTGGTTTGTGGTTTCGAGGCCTGTGTCAGGCTCTGAGCTGTCAGCACAGGAGCCTGCTTTGGATTCTGTGTCTTCCTCTCTCCCTGCCCCTCCCCTACTCACACCTCTCTCTCTCTCTCTCTCTCTCAAAAAAAAAAAAAAAAAAAAAAATTAAAAACATTAAAAAAATATATTTTTAAGTACAATCTACCCCTCAACGTGGGGCTCAAACTCACAACCCCAAAATCAAGAGTCGTATACTCTACCAACTAAGCCAGCCAGGCTCTCTGAGGCAGGTGATTATTTAAATCTCAAGGAGTATCCTGGTAGCTTAATTAAGCCAAAATGTATCCCAAGGATATCAATATAACTCAAATGCACCATGAACTTAATATTGACACTAAAACAACTTTTAAGGTGGACAAATAATTTTATTTTGTGCATGCAAATACATGTCAAGTACTGCAAACTTTTTCCATCAATTTTCTCTCAAACACTGAAAATCATGATGCTCTATTCTGTGAACAGCCAAAGCTAATATCTCTTCACTTCAGTGCTACAGCAAAAACACACAGAATTCACTCTTTGCTATTCACTATCATCACAACCCTCATTGTTCCATCTCTGCCCTCCCCCCATATACAGGCCTTTAGAAATCCTAGCCTTCCCCCATTTAATCCTATTCCTATAGCACAAAGGGAAACATTACAATTTGGAAATTCAAATTGAAATAAATGGAATAGAATTTATTCCCATATATATTCCCCATTTCATTGTACAGAATTATTTTTAAATTATAGTTTTAAATAGAAGCTGAGTATATGCCTTAAAAATGAGCATTAAATCCATCTTAGAGATGGTGCCTGCTTTTTACATGATGGGTGTACACCATCTTTAATTTCATTTACATTTCAATCGAACAATAGATTTGCAAAGAAAATGTCTAATACAGACGTAAAAATATTCACACTAGAGCTTCACAATCGGTTGTACAATTGACAAACAGGCCTCTTTTCCCAAACTTTCCAGCTAAGCAAATTTATAAAATGTAATCAATGCAACAAGAAAAACATTTCTCTTTCACTTCCAGGGAAAAGAATATGCAATAAACAGTATAAATGCAGACAGCAGTTGCTGCAAGCTAACCACGATACTCCCAAGTGGCTGTACAGTGGATATGTGCAGTACAAATAAAAGCCACATGTGTTGTATCACAACTACAGTATAATTGTTTGCCCAGCTAAGAGAATGCATGCACTTCCATGCCTTGGGTTATAAAGTGAGGCCTAATTCTCGACAGATTGATGGAATATATGCAAATGACCTTGGCTGTTGGCAGTACTAAGTGCAGCCAGTGTCTATGTTCCACTGGTTTGAGGATATTTTTAAAATTTTATTTAAAAAAAGAAAAATTGCCAATTTTGGATTTGGGGGAATAACTGCTCTTGGAGTAGAAATAAGACTCCACTCAAATGTGGGGTGTTCTGATCAGTGGCCTTGACTCCTTGTATTCCCTTGCCAGCAAAGGGATACAAAGAAACTGCTAGTAAAAAGGAACAACTAGCAAATGTATTCAATTTATCCAGAAAATGGGATACTCCTTGAGCACGTTCATTTGTGTTCTGCTTCTGCTTGCAGAAGGGGTTCTCATGAAGGAGTTACAGTAAGTGATCCCATCAACACTCTTCACTCACTAAAACACAAGAAAAGTTCTTCCAGGAAACTAACACATAGTTGCAATGCAACTTTTCCCTTTAAGCCTAGTTACCAACACTGGTGACAGTCTGCTCAGGAAATGACACAAAGAAGCTAGGGAAGAAACATTCAGATTCAAAGTTGAAATCACATGCTGAATCTGAATCTAATCATTACAATTGCACCCCTGCTAACAAGACAACACAGGCTTTAACATCTAAAATGCAAGAGCAAGCTAGATGGTTTTTAAAACGTTTTCAAATGTTTAAATGATCCCATTTTAAATTCCTAGAAATAGCTGTGCATCTTCTTTTCTCAAGGCAGCATATAAAATTGGGATGTGCTTTATATACTTGGAATCAACTTGAAATTTGAGTGAACGGGACTAGATCCATACAAATGGAAAATTTCAGTTCTCGTACAGGAGGCAAGGTTTCTTTTATAATTCTCTTGTGAGAGTAAGTAACTACTAGGAAAAAATCAGTGCCATCGACCCAACGAAGTACTACCTTCTCTTGAAAATTATATGCACGACCTTCATGCATGACACTTGCTTATCAGATGGTACTGAAAGGAAGTCATGGCAGGACAGGCAAGGGAATCTGCTCTGGTCAGGCACCAACTAGACGAAATACATACATAATCTTCTCAGAATTTATAAAATGAAACGATACTACAAAAGAGAACTACTGAATTTAGATTCACAGAATCTGAATGAGGCACATGGACTTCAGAATGGGACTCAGAAATGGAAAAACAAACATGTAAGAAGTAAACCAAACACACAACCCACCATTTTCCCACTTTCCAGACCTCAGACTATTTTTTCCTAATTGAACCTAGGCACCACACGTAGTTAAATTACCAACATCACACATTTCCTCTCCTATTGCCTTATATACTGATTTCAAACGCATGTACATCACATGTTGGTAAAAGGGTCAAATGACAGGGAAGGCACCCAATTTTAAAAAGTCACATCCTAGGTCTGATTTATAATTTTTTTCCTCTTGACATCAGGGAGTAACTTTTTGAAGAAGGATCAGAAAGACTGCTCTTTCTTCTGAAGTGGCAGAGAACCAACATCTTTCCCTCACATTAAACCCACCATGAGAAACAGAAGATGGCCACTATATAAAGGATGCAATACAGAATAATCCCAACAAAGAAACAATTCCTATGTTGTTAGTGAGAACGAGAGTAAGTTTTTAAGAACAGGGAGTTATTGTTTTATGGGATCACCTGCTGCAAGACAAGCATTATTTTAATATAAATGTTCTGAGACATACCAATAAGGTTGGCAGGTATATACATACACTGATGCAAATGTAATTTCACTGGACAAGTAGGCAAACACCTAAGCAGTTTATCCCAAACCCCTCCAGCAGAGCACAACCAAGTTTCAAAATTTCAATTTTAAAATTAAAAAGATAAGGTTAAATACACAAGATCAATTTATGTAGTATATATTCACCCTCAGAACGTGCTGAAGATGTTTTGCGTAGTTCTGTTGCACAGAGGGTTCTTTCCCTGAGGGCACATAAGGAGCTCTCAAACTGTTAATAGGTCTCTATTTTGTAACAAAATAGCAATTTTAAAATCTTAAAAAAAAATACATTACCTTCAACATGGAAGATCTCACTATTTAAATATCCATGAAATAGACATACTGGTTTGCATATCCTTTTTGGAAATACAAACAGCAAATAAAGTACATTGGAAGCATTTTAAATGTAATAAGCGCATATTTATAGAAGGGTTCTGATATAAATTATATAACAATCATGTTCCTGTAATATCCTAGGCTAATTTATAATGTCAGAAATAAGTTAATGTAACATGGTTTAAAACTCTTGTTCCTATTCATTTCAGGTTACAGAGTGAAATAAATAAAATGTCTTTGTAGGGATGGGGAGCACTGGCCATGGCAAAAGGGTACAGTACTAACCAAAGGAAACGAAGTCAAGGCTACTGTGCTGTTATGCTACAAACAAACATCCTCATACATTTGAATATTAAATAAATGTGTAAGATCTTCCATACTGACACCAGAATATCAAAACTACCCCTTTGTTTCTCAGGTATATTTACAACTTATCAGTCACCTTATGAGCATGTTCATTAAGACAGGTATCAAACACCAGTATTTACTCATTCTGATCAAG
Organism: Leopardus geoffroyi; assembly: GCF_018350155.1. Taxonomy (NCBI): domain Eukaryota; kingdom Metazoa; phylum Chordata; class Mammalia; order Carnivora; family Felidae; genus Leopardus; species Leopardus geoffroyi. The sequence goes on from NC_059342.1 coordinate 82,192,788, forward strand.
AAATTTCAGGGAAATGTCAACCCTCCCGCCCCTGGAAATGTGCACAAAACTTTTTATCAAAATCTTATCTGATACAATGCTGTGGTTTTGTAAAACAACTAAATAGCTCAGACGACCAATAACATGATCCTGTTTAAGCATCTTGCTAGCAGGAAAAGCCCTTACATACAGTACACCTGGTGAAAGATCAGCTTGGCTTAAAATATTCCAGTACAATTTTCAGAGTAAACAACTTCACAGAAGTTAATTAAAAAAAATAATAAAAGTCAAACTAATCTTAAAGAAACTGGGGAAAAACAAAGACAAACTATAGGTGAGATCACCAGGAAGGAATGCCCAGTTTTTGTTTCCAAATGTCGACTGAAGTTTAGGTTTCAAAAATACCTCCCCCAAATCTGGGGCATGGCTGGTTGAACATACTGCATGCTTCCAGATGCCAGGTCCAAACACTTTCAGTCACATTTAGCAGGGCAGAAATTACTCATGTTTTTAAGTACGAATAAAGGTTAGCCAATGTTCTATTATTACATGGTTCATAGTCTTAACAACCTAACGGTCAGAAAACAAGGAAAATTAAACGCAACGTGAAGTAACAATAAACAATACTTAACCAAGATATTGCAATGAACATCCAAATTAATCAGTTTAAATAAAAAAAAAAAAAAAAACCCAGCAATACCATCTTGTTAGTCAGTGCAAACGCTACATACAGGGTTTTGTCAAGAAAGCTGAAAGCACCTGATTCTTTTGCCAAGTCATCAGATTCAATAATGTACAGGCTTAAATCTGCATTTTAAAAAACTGCCATTACATTAGTGCATAATTTATCAAAATTGTAAAAACGATTCTGCATAACTTAGGAGAATTTAATATCTAGTACATCAGCTGAAAGACTTAGGCACTTGGTTATATATTTAATTACTTACTTCAACAAGTAGCCTGTGTATAAATATTAACAAAGCAGAAACTAGTCTTGAAAAATGGAAAATTAAAAAAAATTTCAATGCTACAGATAAAAGCACTGCACCACACTCCTACATATAATGCAGTAAAGAAAGCTAGTATATAACCCTGTAAAATTCTATGGTAAGAACATCTAACTCCACTCTTCAAAGTAAAAAAAAGAAAAAAAAAAAGAAAAAAAAAGAAGGAAAGAAAGAAAAAGAAAAAAATCCATGCAAAGTCCCATGAAAAAGATAAATAAAGCAGCTGGAATGAGATGGAAATTTCTCTCAGCAAAACATAAAATAGAAATAAATAAGTTAATTAAGTCTACTTTCACTAGATGTATCATTGTAGGATCCTGCTAGTTTAATAACTGAGTTGTTAATTTTCTATAGAAGCCATTTAAAATAGGAAATGGCTCAGTTACTGCACCGGATTGCTACAAACTCATAAAAAGCTGCTTGAAGCTTAAGTTAAATGTCCAAATTCCAATCACCTCTGGAAAGTGAACGTGTTACCCTAGTAAAGTAAATTTTCTTTTTTTTTCATAATGCTAATGCAAGAGGGCTTGAAGTATCAAAGAGTCCACAGGAAATGGATGCCCCCGGTAATATCTTTTTTTAAAAAAAATATACATTATATAATATATATTATATATATAAAAAGCTAGTGTAAATGCTTCCATGGTATGGTCACAAATTTGAAAGATGAACCTCCTTTCAGCTGTTAACCATCTTCCCATTTGCAACAGGTTTTAAAAAGTCGTTTTTATCTTCAGACATAACGTGAGTTTTCAGAATGAGGTTGCCAACACTGACAGATGTGGTGATGGGGAGGCAACTTGCATTGCTAATGGACACTGGGAGTGGCTGGCTAAAGCAAGAAGTTACCGGCAGAATTGTTTTTTGCTCCTCCCTGAGAGAAAATAAAGGACATTGAAAACAAATTAGCTTTAAGTGAATAACCCTTTACAGAATAACTATACATGCTTAATATTAGTTGTAACAAACTTCAAAAGCCCCTAGTAAAGGCAGGTATTTATCACTAAAAAATATCAGCAGTCACTAAAAAAGTCCCTTTTTCCAAAAATCATATTTAAAAAATTAAAACACTAGACGGGCACCTGGGTGGCTCAGCACTGGGCCTACTTGGGATATTCTCTCTCTGCCCCTCCTCTGCTCATGCTCTCTCTCTCAAAAAATAAATGAGTAAACTTAAAAAAAAATTAAGGGGCACCTGGGTGGCTCGGTTGGTTAATAGACTTCAGCTCAGGTCATGATCTCACAGTCCGTAAGTTCGAGCCCCACATCAGGCTCTGTGCTGACAGCTAAGAGCCTGGAGCCTGCTTCAGATTCTGTGTCTCCTCTCTCTCTGCCCCTCCCTCCCCTGCTCATGCTTGGTCTCTCTCTCTCTCAAAAATAAATAAACATTAAAAAAAATTAAAATACTGGCTAATTTAAGGCCAACAAACTATTAAGTTCAAGACTAACCCATAATTTTGGCGGTAATTATATAAAATGGCAATATTAAATCTAAGAATATCTTTAATTAAAAAAAATGTTTTTTAATGTTCATTTATTATTGAGAGAGAGACAGAGCGTGAGCAGAGGAGGGGCAGAGAGACAGAGGGGAAAACACAGAATCCAAAGCAGGCTCCAGGCTCTGAACTGTCAGCACAGAGCCCGATGTGGAGCTCAAACTCACGAACCGCAAGATTGTGACTGGAGCTGAAGTCGGACGCTTAACCAACTGAGCTATCTAGGTGCCCCTAAATCTAAGAATACCTTAACATGATTTTTTTAAGAGGGAAACCCTTCATCTAGATTTTAATTCTCCATTGTGTAGTCTAGAAGTGTGCCTACCAGACTGAGGAAGTATTAACCTGATGCTGGAGCACGAGGACAAACTTTTATCCACAAAAAAAGCAGGTCTCAGGCTACTTAAAAATGGACTATTTTGTTCAAGTTTACCTCTTCTCTCCTAAAAATTCAGACTGACCCCATCACTGCCCTATTACATAAGGTCTTTGCCTCACAGGAGAGAGCCAAAATTGCAGGTAACACTGCATTTATTTTATTTAAATATTCACAACCTATGTCCACTGGTTATGAGTTATCTGTCTAACACTCACAGAATCACATGGTCTTCACCTAAACTCTGTCTCTTCTGCTCCAGTGGCTCCTTTTGGTGCTGTTGGACTGGATGCCCATTTTCCACTGCTGTTCCATTCAGCAACTGATCGTTTTGAGAACTGATACCCAGCTGTATGTCCAGGATCTCCTAAGAAAATAAAATGTTAATCCTTCAGTACGAAAGTATTTTATAGTTTCCAACTGAATAAAGCTTCCTAAATATCTAATTGTGGTACTTACTTCAATTTGTTCACCTTGTCCATCAGGTTCATCAGTATCAAGTGCCGAAAGCTCTAACTCAATATCCCTATCAGGCTTAGTATCGCTTGCATCTTCTGTATAATCACTCTGTAATAAAGAAAAAATGCTGATTTTATACCTGGGGAAGCTGGGGCCCCCCTTTTAGATTAAAGTAAGAATCTCAATGATTGAAATAAAAGATGGTACTGCAATTTTATTTCTATTCTGAGTTTGAAAAACAATCATCCACCAGAAAAAGGAATGCTAACATACACTAGGTAATGGCATAAACTAACACACAGCAGCACCAAACAGCAAATACATTAAGCATGAAGCTGAGAGGTTCAGTTTTTTTACCTCTCCATTTCTCAGTTCAATTTCCTTGCTTAGAAGATTTAAGGTAAGGTGGCGGCCTTCATCCAGGGAATTCCACTTCTGCTGCATGGCCAGTGCATTGGCCTCCCTCTGAAGAAGCAATGAGTTACTCTTGGCCTATAGGGGAAAAAAAACAAAGGTAAAGTTAGCTTTCAACTGCCATTTTATTTTAAGAATTTAAAGCTGAGGGACACAGAGACTACCTGCTGAAGTTCAATGCTCAAAAGGTCTCCAGTACTGGAATGCTTTCGATGACCAGATAAATCAGTAACAATGAATCTGTCCCTTTAAAGAGAAATATGTTTACAGTTATAAAACTGAAAGAGTTGAAGCAACTAAAGCAGTAATGGCCATATACCAAATACGTTTTCTGTAATTAATCAACCCTGAAAGTTTCAGTCATCATTTAAACGTTTTCTCAGAAATCTTGTTATTCAGCTAAAATCATTAAAGTACGCTTCATGAATAATCGGGGTTAGGATCTATACTCTGAGGATACACACAAGTCTGAAAATAGAGAATCCAAAAGAAGTAAGAGTAACATTACCGTTCAATATAGTGTGCTGATGACGTGGCCTCGTTACCATACGAACTCCACCTTGAATCAACAGCATTGACATAAGGAACATAATCTACAGAAAGGTAGAAAGAAACAATGATCAGAAAAGTGAAATATCAATATGTAAATGTGAACATACACTTTTTAAAAAAGATCCATATTTTATCCAACCAGCCATGTTCTTCTGGCTAAACCATTTAATTCTGAGCTCCTGTGACTGTTAAATAGAGGGAAATGTGCTGTACCTCACAAAGTGAGGATTAAAAAGCACAGTGTTAGAATACAGCAAGTGAGATACTAGTTAAGGGGATTACCTGATACACTGATAGGCTTAGTGGCACTTCCTTGGGAAGCAGTGGCCTGGACAGGATCCGTGGTATGGTAACCTGTACGTGAAGATCTGGAAATTGCACCCCATTTTGAGATGATAGGTCCATCACTAAATGGAATTATTGGGTCTTCTTCTTTTGTCCTTCTCTGAGTTTCAAATAAATGCACTCTTCTCTTAACATCTCCACTGTCCAGGTCCTGCATAAACCAAAGAAAATCAATTAAAAGGATTGTTATCAATTACTTCAGCTAATAATACAGGTACATGCTTTCAAAAGACATGTAATCAAATTTTCTGGTAAATTTAACACTAGCAGTACATCTTAGTGATAATCCAACATCCATTTTAAACCACCAAACTAGCTCAAATAATTTAAGCATTAAATGTAATTTATTTCAGACTTACCTAAATATAACTCAGCTGCTTACAGATGAGTTATATAGCAACAAACAATATGAAGATGAAAGCATTCAATCATTCTAAAACTTGAGTCAACATGCATGATATCCCCCCTACTCCCCCAAATCATACCATTAATACAGCATTTGAATTAGCAATTACATCTCTGGGCTCTGAATCGATGGCATTTATACAGGAGCCTATGGTGCCACAAGACCAAGGAGAATAATGAGAAAGATGATCTTCTTCAAACTTTGTACCACTCACACTCTCAGAGAACTGATTAAAAAAAAAAAAAAAAAAAAAGGCATAGTCAATTAGTACAAAACTGTTAAACTTACAAACTTGTAACTAATACAAAGTAACTATTATAGAATATATAGGACTTCATAATGAACAAATAATATAAAAACTCTCAATAATTAATATAAAAATACTGTCATATGTAACAAGTAATAATTATACTATTTGTATTTACATTATTTACTATAGAAAATAGAATGACTTCTCTTTTTATTTTGCTCTTTCGGTACTCATAAGGAACCCCTATCAAACACCAAATCAACAAATATTTGCAGCATGTCTCTAACATGGTATGAAGCACTCTAAAAAAATGGAAAAAGGCAAAACACACACACACTGTGGTCCGTGTCCTAGAATAGTTTACGATTCTGGGAAAAGACCATCGTGTAAATATGGGAATATAACTGATAAACCATGCAGGATCAAATTTAAAAAATGAACTCAAAGAAGGCTGTCTGGAACTAGAAGAAAAAGTGGACAAATTTTAAAAGGACTGTCCAAATTATTACAGGATCAGAATACTAAAGTTGTCATAATCATTAAATCTAGTTTACTGATTATACAGATATAGAAAGCTGATGCCAAAATAGTTAAGTTACATATTACAAGTCATATTACTAGCAAATAGCAGATCTGAGTCTCAGGGAAATTTTTTTTTTTTTTTTTTTTTAAGTAAACACTACACCCAATGTGGGGCTTGAACTCATGACCCTGAGATCAAGAATCACATGTTCTACCAATTGAGCCAGCCAGGCTCCCCAGGGGAATCATTATTTCTTAAAGCATAGTATAAAAAAATGCAAATACATTTTTCTATCAAGCAAGTGGCAACTCTATCACTCTGTTGTCAAGATGTTTAGTTGCTTTGAAGAAGTCTCAGTTCGATGAGAAATTTAGATCTAGTTTAAGAATTCAGTGGTTTATTGAAATATTTATGGATGAAAAAATGTTATCTGAGTTACTTCAAAATAATCCAGTGGGAAGAGGGGGTACAAATGAGAGACTGAAGAGTAGGTAACAGGGGGTGATGGGTACGTGGGGTTTATTATACTATTCTACTTTTGTATATGCTTGAAGTTTTTCATAATTAATTTTATTTATTTATTTTTTTTTTTTGAGAGTGAGCATGCAAGCAGGGGAGGGGGAGAGAGAGAGAGTGAGAGAGAATCCTAAGCAGGCTCCATGCCCAGCACGGAGCCTGACACGGGGCTCAATCTCACGACCATGAGACCATGACCTGAGCGAAATCAAGAGTTGGACACTTAACTGACTGAGCCATCCAGGCACTCTTCATAATAAAATTTTTAAAAGTTTTAGATATTAGAGCCCAAAAGAATGGGAAATAAATCAAATTAGAGGAATTAAAAAAATAATGGTTTGTCGTATATATAAAAGTACTGAAAACAACAAGGTACACTGAAATGATCCTGATACAAAATTTGTTTTGTAACAACAAGAATAATTAACAGTGATGCAAAACTGCATGAATAAAACCACAGGCATTTCTGCAACTCCTGTGAAGTAAGGAAGAAATGCTCCTGCTAGATCAGGATTCAAATCCCAGCTACTTACAAGCTGAATTTATTACTTTGGGCAAATTACTTAATTTCTCTGAGTAGGATTTCTAAAAAACATAGATTTAATACCTGCCCCCTAAGATTTTTGTGAGAATTAAATAAAATAGCATTATGCAAATGCTTAGTACAGTGCCTGGCACAAGTAGGTGCTCAATAAATGGTAGATATAAATCTTATTACTAAAAAAACAGAAAAATAATGACAACTATACTGCTGGAGAGACTTTCAATTCTTGGTGGAACAGGTCTTAAGACCATTAAAAACTTAATGGTCTTCAGAGTCTCACAATGCCTAACTGTAGTGCTTCTCACAAACTCAATGTTCACTGAACTACGTGACTCAACTTCACACTAAACCGCTGCAAAATACCCAACACAGCTAACCCTGGTTGGAAAGAGTGCTCTGAAGTCGGGTGTTTGACCTATCCTTGCAACATCAAGTGATGAAGACCTTTCTTACATCAGTGCGAAAGTCTACACTGAATAGAGGAGAAGGTGGTGTTGGTGACTGTGTTGCCACAGGAAGAGTTGAAGAGACAAGAGGTGCTTTCTGAGTGTGGTACTGTGCCCACTGCTCTGGCTTTCTTCTTATCTGCTCCTCGCAACTGGTCTTCAAATGACCACAAGGTTCCTAAGGGGGGATAAAAGAAACAATCTTAATCATCTAGGGAGCAGTAAATAAACTTGTCTATTTCCTGTGGAAATAACGTAAACAGTTTATTATATTGTTGGGACAAAAAAATACAGCAGGGAAGTCACCTTAGCCTATTCTCCACACATTTAAATGAAAGGATTAATGTTTAGTCAAGTGAGCACTCAGTTTTCTGGTTTAGAGAAGTCATTTGTATCTATGTGGGGATATTGAAAATAGGCCCTGTCCTTGTATTTTGGAGATTTCTCTATACCTTCCCATCAGTTTCCTATCCAAGCATAACATTTATTGAGCATTAATATGTATCAGGTCCAGTTCCAAGGGCTTTGTTTTTCTGATTTAATCCTCACAACAGCCTTATGAGGTAGGTACCATTATTGCCACCAAACATGAAAAACCTGATGTACAGAACATATAGTAACTTCTGTAAGTCACACAATTTCTAACTGGAGGAGCTAGAAACCCATACCTGGGTGGTAGGACACCAAGTCTGACAGTGGGCTCTTTACCCACTACACTACAGTAGCAGTCCTATTTCCACTGTCACTTACCCTTGGTAAAGGCACACTTGTCCTTGGCTCACTTGGTGGCTGGCAAGCCACTGAATAGTACCCATCTAATGAGTTATATCTTTCCCGCAAAGACGTCTGATAAACAGACGAGTGCATCACATCCATTGGAGGTAAAGAATTACTTCTAATAATGTCATCTCGTTGGTACATAGGTGGGCGCCAGATGCGCCTGCTGTCGTACACAGGAGCATACATTCCAGAAGGTACTGGCGGAACTGGTCCATACGGCTGCGGAGGAGGAGGTTGGTAAGGAGAAGAATTCATTCGATCTCGAGGGGAAAATGTACTGTAATGATCGGCATATGGCATAGAAGCAGGTGGGAGGGAGGACTCTGGAACATTATTGGATCTCACAAAGCGAGGAACACAGGGAGCCACACCAGCTGGTACCGTTGGAGGTGGTGGGTAGTATCCTTAAAAATTAGAAAAAGGAATATTTAATGTAATCTTAGTAAAATCCAACATTGTACAATGATTTAACTCTAAACCAGCTTTTAATGTGGGAAAAGAAAATAAACTTTGAACCTTAGTTACTCCTGCCTTAGACACTACACTACTATATGAACTCCTATGTTAAACTGCTCCTCAAAAACACAAGACAGGCTATTAAGAGATGGCTGGTAAGTTTCCTTCTAGGGCATCTACTGCCACAGGTTTTGGATTAAGTAATCAGTTACATTATTGATTCATAGCTTTGGGGGAGCAGAGGTAAAAATCCCTTTCAAAATCTATATAAGTTGTGTATTGTCTTTCCAAAATTATACGTTAAGTATATATAAACCAAACATTCCACAAACTATTTCAAGGGATTCACAGAACTCCCTGAAGCTCATCCATGGACTCTATATTTGACGTAAAGGAAGGAGAATCTTAAAACTATTGGCATGCAGAATCATTAATTCTTAGGGCAGGAAGAAAACTTAAGGGTTATATAGTCCAAAAGATTAATTTCTTAATATAGATATTCTAGATATAAGTGATTCACTTATGTATCTAAGGACAATATATATTAGTTTCTTTTTTTTCTTAGAATTGCCTAAAATTACTTACCTGTCTGGGGGTACTGTGGGACTTCGAAGGGTATCGGAGTCCTTGGATCTTGAAAATACTGAATGTTTTCAGAATGCTGAGGATATACTGGTACTCTAGTTATAAATGCGCTGGATTTTGGAGGCACAGAATTCAGCTCTGTTCCAACATTAGAAGGCCCAGCTGAGGTAGCCGCTACATTACTTACAGGAGTCTTGGGTGGAGAGCCAATTTTACTGGAGAGATAATTTATCAAAAACAAAGAATAAATTACTGTCTGTAACTGCTGTCTTCCTCAGTAGGAAGGAATTTTCATAAAATTATATAGTGAAACCACTAATAGAGAAAATTTAGGTATTTCCATAGTGATAATTTCATTGCCAACCTACACTGCTGATTCACAGGATTGTAGTAACAGATCTCATATTCTGGCAAGGGTAAAAAGAATGCAAACAAAGCCCAGGCACTAATGTGATCCATCAATCCCTTTTTACTCATTGTATAAACAAAGATTTTTCCTAGTGGAAATTAAAAAAAAAAAAAATTCTATTCAGGGCGCATGGGTGGCTCAGTCGGTTAAGCGTCCGACTTTGGCTCAGGTCATGATCTCACAGCTCGTGGGTTTGAGCCCTGCATCAGGCTCTGTGCTGACAGCTCAGAGCCTGGAGCCTGCTTTGGATTCTCTCTCTCTCTCTGTCCCTCTCTTTCTCTCTCTCAAAAATAAACATTTAAAAAAATTTTAAAAAAGTCCTATTCAACAGGTTCACCCTTAAATTTATTGTTCAATAACTACAGTTAACCCTTGAACAACACAGGTTTGAACTGCACGGGTCCATTTATATGCAGACTTTTTTCAATGAATAGTACTGTAAATGTATTTTCTTTTTTAAAATATCTTTTTGTTGTTGTTGTTTTAAGTAAACTCAACCCCCAACGTGAGGCTCAAATTCACATCCCCTAGATCAAGAGTCCCATGCTCTGCGGACTAAACCAGCCAGGGCACCCCTCCTTGTATTTTATTGATGACATTTTCTTTTCTCTAGCTAACTTTACAGCAAGTATACGATATACAGTACATACAACCTACAGAATATGTGTTAATTGAAAATATGTTATCAGTAAGGCCTCTGGTCATTAGTAGGCTATGAGTAGTTACATTTTGAGGAAGTCAAAAGTGTCCCCAATCCCTGTATTGTACAAGAGCCCACTGTAGTCTACCAGAATTCTCTGGGACAAAGACGACAGACATGTAAAAGAAGGACTGTTCTATTAAGAGATAGATGGATTAAAATGTAAACTCCTTGAGAAAAGGCCATTTTTGTCCATTTTGTTAACTGCGGTCTATCCAAAGTTACATCTAGAAAAGTTAACTGTTACATCTAGAAGAATTCCTGGCATACAGTAGTCATTCAGTAAAAATATCTGTTGAAAAAATGAAATAGTTCCTGCCACATAATAGTCAGAGTGGATGAGTGAAACGCCAATATATGGTTACTCATTCAATTGATGCAAAATAACCAAACTTTTTATCTTTTTTAACCAGGGATTTTCTTTGTTGAGTCACCAGGCAATCAGCTCCAGAGGATCTCACCACGTCTTTCTTATGCCCTACTGAGAAGTCAAACTTTGGCAGAGCTTAGATATGTGGTGACTCCAGAAAAAGAACTTGTTAATGATGCAGGAATTCAATATGTTGCATCCCAAATAGATTAAAGGGTTTTTCTCAAACTAGAGAAGCCCTTCTAAAGCTAGAATACAAACAAGTATGGGCTGCTTTTAAGTCTAGCACAGCAGATTAGTCTAGCAGATGTTTACTTTTATGTGTAAAATGGAAAGAACTAAGGAACTGTGGGTAATAATAGCAGATACAAATTTACTGACTTACAGTTTAAAGATATTTTAGGGCTATATTTATTCTTTGAACTTAAATAAAGGCAACAAGGAAAATGATTAGGATTTCCTTGTAACAGTAATATAACTCTCATCGAGCAATTACTGAGCACATTCCAGGCTCTATGCTACATGCTTTACATAGATCATCTGGTCCTTCCATATCAAAAGGTTATATACTGTCAAATTGGGATAAGTACTTTAAAATGGCAAACTTTAGGGGGCACCTGGGTGGCTCAGTCGGTTAAACGTCCAACTTTGGCTCAGGTCATGATCTTGTGGTTCGTGAGTTTGAGCCCCCACATCAGGCTGTCTGCTGTCAGCAGAGCCCCCTTCAGATACTGTCTCCCCCCACCCATCCCTTCCCCACTCACACTTTTTCTCTCTCTCTCAAAAATAAACATAAAAAGAAATGGCAAATTTTTAGACTTGTCAGCGAAAAGGCATCAAAATCCATGACAAGATTCATAGCCTCACGTGATCATGCAAGCTATCCACAAAAATCAGACTAAGGAAAAAGCTAACCTTCAGCCACATTCCAGACAGACAGCTAGATTACTACAGCTGTAGCCTACATGGCTCTCAGGATTCCAGGCTCTCCTTTGCAGCACCCCTCTCCTGCCTACCTGATTTTGCCAGGGCTGCTTCCTGTCCTGATAAGATCTTTCCTTCCCAACTATCCAGACTTTTGGAACTACCTCAGGTCTTCCTGGGCTCATTTCACCTCTAGGGAGTCTTTCATAATAACTCCCTATAGAATATTATTACTTTTTGGGGCGCCTGGGTGGCGCAGTCGGTTAAGCGTCCGACTTCAGCCAGGTCACGATCTCGCGGTCCGTGAGTTCGAGCCCCGCGTCGGGCTCTGGGCTGATGGCTCAGAGCCTGGAGCCTGTTTCCGATTCTGTGTCTCCCTCTCTCTCTGCCCCTCCCCCGTTCATGCTCTGTCTCTCTCTGTCCCAAAAATAAATAAACGTTGAAAAAAAAAAATTAAAAAAAAAAAAAAAAAAAGAATATTATTACTTTTTGTGTTCCAATAACACTTGGAACACAACTCCATTATAGTACCTATCAGAACGTATTATATAATATCTGTTTACGTCTGCCTCCAAACCACACTGTAAGACCCTCAGAGGCAGGGAGTAGTATTATTTAGTTCATTTTCATTACTTCTACCAGCTGGCTGGTGTTGGGCACATAGAAGATCCCTAATTTTTGAATGAATTAATTATTTATTTATTTTTTCAAGTTGTTCCCTTAGTCTATAATTAAAAAAAAATTGGGATAGGATTTACTTTTTTTTTTTTTAATTTTTTTTAACGTTTATTTATTTTTGAGACAGAGAGAGACACAGCATGAATGGGGGAGGGGTAGAGAGAGAGGGAGATACAAAATCGGAAGCAGGCTCCAGGCTCTGAGCCATCAGCCCAGAGCCCGACGCGGGGCTCGAACTCGCAGACCGCAAGATCGTGATCTAAGCCGAAGTCGGACGCTCAACCGACTGAGCCACCCAGGCGCCCCTAGGATTTACTTTTTAAGGTGTATAATTCAGTGAGTTTTGGTATATTCACAAGGTTGTGCAACAACCATCACCACTACCTCATTCTGAAACACCTTCATCAGCCCTGAGAGAAATCTCTACTCATTAGCATTCACTCCACAGCCCCTGGCAACTACTCATCTACTTTCTGTCTCTTTGGATTTGCCTATTCTGGACACTACCATAAATAGAACTCTGTAATATATGGCCTTTTGTATCTAGCTTCTTTCACTTAACAGTTTCGAGGTTCATCCACATTGACTGTAGTATGTATTAGTATTTACTTTTTTTTTTTTACGGCTGAATACATTCCACTCGTATGGATATAAAACAGTTCTAGGTTACCTTGCCAAAAACCTTCAAAAGCTCATTTTCTAAACATATATGTAACATAAGGTCTCCATAATCTGGTGCAACCTACCTATCTAATCTTATTTTAACCAGTCCCTAACATAAACTTGCTGTTCTAAAAGGCTGGTCTCTTCAATATTCCAAATAATTACCAACACATTTGACCCATATTATGCTGTTTCTTTTTCTGAAATCCACCATATTTTCCCCAGCAATATAAAATATTCCCGTTCTTTCATCCAATTCCAATTTTGCTTCATTTGTGTAAATGCTGTCTCCACAACTATACTCTCGTAAGTTTCTTAAAGGAAAAGAGATCTTATACATGTCCTGTATTTTCAAGTGTGATAAGAACATAGCTCAGAATGAATGTTCAAATACCATTTGCTAACTAGACAATGTTCTCTGACATGTCATTTCTAAAAATCTCTCCCAGGGAAAACTGTAAGGATCCTCCAATAAACAAATCCTCCTATCATATGCTAACTGCAGAAATAAAGAATATAATTGCTTACCTACCCACTGTTTATTATATGAAATCACTAGCATAATACTTTGTTCCTAGAAGGCATATAATAAATGCTGACCGACTATTCAGGGGCAACAAAATCGGAACATGATTTAACTGAGACCCTAAAACAAAACCAAAGCATGAGATTTCTGAGGTGTAAGTAACTCAGATGGTCAGAAAGTTTTAAAACTTTTTTCTTAAAGAACCAAAACCCTTCCTTATGCTGAAACCTGAAAATATTGGTAATAATAACAACAAGATATTGAGGTACTGTTCAATGCACACTGCAATAGTGATTCACTTAATCTGTGCAACCAACCTGTGTAGTAGTTACTATTACTGTATGAATTTTGTGGATGAGTAAATTGAGGGAGACAGATTAACTGGCCTAAGATCAAACAGCTAGAAAACAGTGAGCCAGAATTTGAACCCAGGGAGTTTGCCTCCCAAGAGCCCCCTCTTAGCTACTACACATCATTAAAGAATATAGAATAGACTGTTCTGAGTGAAGCAGAGGCTGGAGGCTTAGAATCTCACCTTGCTGAGGTTTCTATTTAGCCCCTTTCTGGTACCCCTCTGTATACGATCTTAAAGTTCAAAGATCTAAGTGTGGAAAAAACCCAATTCTGGTCCAAACTCTTCAGTTTACAGTCAAGGAAAACAAAACCCAGAGCTGAATTGACTTTCTAAAGTCACAGAGCTTTTCAACTGCAGAGCCAGGACTAGAACTCAAATTTTGGGGGATTCAAGTGCTTTTTCCACTAGGTGAAGATTATGCATTAAAAATTCTGATTAGTTCCTTTCCCTTAGGATAAATTACAATACTCAGTCATTTCTCAAAAGGCTGAGTAACTCACAGTAACCATTTTTACCTAATACTTACTTTTCAGTTACAGACTCTGCAGAAGGCCCAGTTGCGTTCTGACCATTAGTGCCAACCTTCCCCACTTTCTTCACAGTCTCCAGAGCTCTTAAAGTACTGTCAGTACTACGTGGGATTAGCTGGGAAACACTGTTTTCTGCATTTGAAATTCCATTTGTACTTGGAACAATTTTCCCCGTTGTTTCAGTACTTCCTATGACAGAAATGACATTTCCGGCTGTGGTTGTGACAGTGTTGTTTACACCAACTTTATTTAGAAGAGGAAATGTTCTTACAGTTGCATTGATCTTTTTGTTCCTTAATCGATACCTGTTTCAAAAACAATCAACATATATTGGTGAATATTGCACTAAATTTACCCTGGAAGGGGGGAAAAAAAAGACAACGGGAAAAGATTTAAATAGGAGGAAATAGCTTTGAAAAAAAGTTTCATCAGCTAAATATCAAATACAGTCTACACCAAACTCTGTTGTTAGATGTCACATGAAAACACACACACACACACACACACACACGTAGACATGTAATTAATGTAGCAAGCAAAATACACATGTATCAAAGAAGCCTGATGAGTGAATGGGAAGAGATCCTTTTGAAAATTTTGTATAATTGCAATAAAAAGTACACTATGTAAAAATGAAAGGAACCATACCAAATCTATTTAGGAATGTAGAATGAAGAAGAAAGGTATGCAAGAGTTGACAAAATTCTGTTGTTACCAAATGTTAGAGCATTATATAAATTAAAAAAATTATAAAACCAAAACTCGTTCTTAAACACTACACCAGATTAGTTTATGCTTAATGTAAAAAGCATTTGGATTAAGAACAGAATTTTCTGATATTGAATTCATAGTTATATTTATGGTGGTCAGGTATAACACTTTCAATACATAAAGCAATTTGATCTTGGGACTCCATTTAAGAAAATCTGTTTCCACTTGTACAACAAAAACTTCATTATAATGTAGTCCTAGTCAAGGTTCCAAAACTTTAAAGTGGTGAACAACTGTTACATGAACAAAAAGTTTACACACATTTGGAGCCATAATTACATATGCCTAAATTAATCTGATATTAATGTTATAATCAAACAAAAGGTAATTAAATATAAACAGTGTTAGTGATGAGCAATGCCTTCACAATAGTCTCCCTTTCAGTCCCTCAGTATCTATAAACAACCTCATTATTCAATCCCGCTAGTCTCCATCTCCCCTCTCTCCTGCTCTCCCTCTCTCTCGTGCATGTCTCCTCCCTCCCTCCTTCCCTCCCTCCCTCTCTCTCCCTCTCTCTCTTTCTCTCTCTCTCTCTCTCTCTCTCTCTCTCTCTCTCTCTCTCTCTCTCTCACACACACACACACACACACACACACACACACACACACACACACACACACACACTGACAGAGGCAGGTGGAGCTCAATAAAAGAGAAGTGTCCCCAGATCAGACTGGCTGAGGATGAAGTGACTGAACACAAAGTTAAAAAAAGACAACAGGTTATGGTCAGTTTATATAAGTCATCTTAAGAGATTCTGGAGAGTGACTACTTTTTTTTCCTTTTTATTTGTTTATTTATTTATTTGCTTAATTTATTTATTTTTAAATACATCCAAGTTAGTTAGCATATAGTGCAACAACGATTTCAGGAGTAGATTCCTTAATGCCCCTACCCACTTAGCCCATCCCCCCTCCCACAACCCCTCCAGTAACCCTCTGTTCTCTGTATTTAAGAGTCTCTTATGTCTTGTCCCCCTCCTTGTTTTTATATTATTTTTGCTTCCCTTCCCATATGTTCATCTGTTCTATATCTTAAAGTCCTTACATGAGTGAAGTCATATGATATTTCTTTCTCTAATTTCGCTTAGCATAATACCCTCTAGTTCCATCCACATAGTTGCAAATGGCAAGATTTCATTCTTTTTGATTGCCAAGTGATACTCCCATTACACACACACACACACACACACACACACACACACACACATATCTTCTTTATCCATTCATCCATCAGTGGACATTTGGGCTCTTTCCATACTTTGGCTATTGTCAATAGCACTGCTATAAACATTGGAGTGCATATGTCCCTCTGAAACAGCACACCTGTATCTCTTGGATAAATACCTAGTAGTGCAATTGCTGGCTTGTAGGATAGTTCTATTTTTAATTTTTTGAGGAACCTCCATAGTGTCTTCCAGAGTGGCTGCACCAGTTTGCATTCCCACCAGCAGTGCAAAAGAGATCCTCTTTCTCCGCATCCTCGCCAACATCTGTTGTTGCCTGAGTTATTGTTAGCCATTCTGACAGGTGTGAGGTGGTATCCCACTGTGGCTTTATTTGTATTTCCCTGATGATGAGTGATGTTGAACATTTTTTCATGTGTCGGTTGGCCATCTGGATATCTTCTTTGGAGAAGTGTCTATTCATGTCTTTTGCCCATTTCTTCACTGGATTGTTTTTCGGATGTTAAGTTTGATAAGTTCTTTATAGATTCTCGATACTAACCCTTTATCTGGTATGTCATTTGCAAATATCTTCTCCCATTCCATTGGATGACTTTTAGTTTTGCTGATTGTTTCGTTTGCTGTGCAGAAGCTTTTCATTTTGATAAGGTCCCAATAATTCATTTTTGCTTTTGTTTCCCTTACTCCCAGAGACGTGCTCAAAGAAGCTGCTGCGGCCAAGATCAGAGGTTTTTGCCTGCTTTCTCCTCGAGGATTTTGAAGGCTTCCTGTCTTATGTTTAGGTCTTTCATCCATTTTGAGTTTATTTTTGTGTATGGTGTAAGAAAGTGGTCCAGGTTCATTCTTCTGCATGTCGCCATCCAGGTTTCCCAGCACCACTTGTTGAAGAGACTGTCTTTATTCCATTGGATATTCTGTTCTGCTTTGTCAAAGATTAGTTGGCCATATGTTTGTGGGTCCATTTCTGGGTTCTCTATTCTGTTCCACTGATCTGAGTGTCTGTTTTTGTGTGAGTACCATACTGTCTTAATGATTACAGCTTTGTAACACAGCTTGAAGTCTGGGATTGTAATGCCTCCTGCTTTTTCTTTTTCAATATTGCTTTGGCGATTTGGGGTCTTTTCTGGTTCCATACAAATTTTAGGATTGTTTGTTCTAGCTCTGTGAAGAATGCTGGTGTTATTTTGATAGGTACTGCACTGACTATGTACATTGGTTTGGGTAGTATTGACATTTTAACAATATTTGTTCTTCCTATCCAAAAGCATGGAATATTTTTCCATTTTTTGTGTGTGTCTTCTCCAATTTCTTTCATAAGCTTTCTATAGTTTTCAGTATATAGATTTTTCACCTCCTTGGTTAGATTTATTCCTAGATACAATTGGTACAATTGTAAATGGGATCAATTCCTTGATTTCTCTGTCGCTTCATTGTTGATGTATAGGAATGCAACCGATTTCTGTGCATTGATTTTATATCCTGCGACTTTGCTGAATTCATGAATCAATTCTAGCAGTGTTTTGGTGGAATCTTTTGGGTTTTCCGTATAGAGTATCATGTCATCTGTGAAGAGTGGAAGTTTGACCTTCCATTTCTATTTTTTTTGGAACAGCTTCAAGAGAATAGGTGTTAACTCTTCCTTAAATGTTTGGTAGAATTCCCCTGGAAAGCCATCTGGCCCTGGACTCCTGTTTTTTGGAAGACTTTTGATTACTAAGTCGATTTCTTTACTGGTTATGGGTCTGTTCAAATTTTCTATTTCTTCCTGTTTCAGTTTTGGTAGTTTATATGTTTCTAGGAATTTGTCCATTTCTTCCAGATTGCCCATTTTATTGGCAAATAATTGCTCATAATATTGTCTTAGTATTGTTTTTATTTCTGCTGTGCTGGTTGTGATCTCTTGTCTTTTATCCTTGATTTATTTGGGTCCTTTCCTTTTTCTTTCTGATCAAACTGGCTACGTCTTTATCATTTTTGTCAATTCTTTCAAAGAACCAGCTTCTGATTTCATTGATCTGGCCACTGATTACTTCTTTAAGAAGGACGGGTATGAGTAGACCTATATTTTAGAAAGGCATTTTGCTGGCATGGATGGGCCTGTGTTTTTCTCAACATGCTCTCTGAAACCTGCTCTTCATTTTTCACCTCAAAGGTTCTTATACAAAATAGCCAGCTGCTCTTTGCTTTCCACCCTCAAAGGACAAATCTCAGCTACCTTTAAGATTACTCTGGCAGGCAAAAAATAAAATTTTAATTGCAAGTACCTTAAAAGATAAGGAGTTGTAAGAAGTAAAACCTTAACTAAAGGAGGTAAAATATGTGGCAAGTAGCAGTACATACTGGGCTCCTAGCATCTAGGCAGCTAAAGACTTGGACTTCAAATCCAGACCTCACATTTGAAAATGCCAATTACTTCCTTATTCTTTTAAAATCACCTTTTGAGCTCCGTCAAGTCCTCACTCCCTGCCTTACTCAGCTTAGAATCCACTATCCACCATTCGTCCCTCTCTTATAAATACCTTCAACTCCCTTGGCCCACTCCCTGTGTTGAACTCCTGGTAAAACCCTAATCCAGTTCTTCACATATTCTCTTACTCTGTGCCTGCTTCCAGGCAGCTGAACATTGGTGGAGAAAAACCATGCTATCATGCTCTCTAGACTCTCTTCAAAATTCTGATCAATTATTTATTTTAATTTTTTTTCAACGTTTATTTTATTTATTTTTGTGACAGAGAGAGACAGAGCATGAACGGGGGAGGGGCAGAGAGAGAGGGAGACACAGAATCGGAAACAGGCTCCAGGCTCTGAGCCATCAGCCCAGAGCCCGACGCGGGGCTCGAACTCCCGGACCGCGAGATCGTGACCTGGCTGAAGTCGGACGCTTAACCGACTGCACCACCCAGGCGCCCCCTATGATCAATTATTTAAAATGGCCAAGCAATACACTAATACACTTCTCTACTAAATTCCCTTTCTCATCTCTAACATCCTTTCTACCTCCACTGCTGATGACATTGCCTCCCACTTGACAGACAAAACAGATGAAGCCAGAGGAGACTTACTTCTTTCACCACCAATTCCAGGAAGCTTCCTGACTTGTAACTACATCCTCCTCCTAAAAAGAGATGAAGAGCTCCTGCTCTTAACTCAGGTCAATCCTGCCACTGGGGTTCTAACGAGGTCCAATCTCTCCACTTGTGCCCCAGGTCCCAAGCATATCTGCCTTTCCAAAGACTTCACTCCTATAATGATCTTTTTTATTCTAGTGCACCATCACTTCATTCAGGTGTCTTACATGCCATATCCTCTGATATCCCTTCCCAGACAACCTCATCTAAAATATCTCCTCTTTCCCAACCATTCTTTCTCCACACCTTGTGTTATTTTTCTTCATAGCACCAATCAGTACCAGATATTATATTTTGTATTTATTTGCTATATGTCAATCTTCTCTACAACAAAGTAAGCCCCATGAGAGCAAGGATTTTTGCCTTTCTGAATGACCTCTCTGTCTTCAGCATATAATACAGTGCCTGGTGCACACTGTGTATTCAATAAATATTTGTTGCGTGAACAGGGAGTAAGCCTCTGACTTCATATGGCCAAGAGAAGAACTAACCACTGATTTTCTACCTCCAAAAGCATTTCCCATCTAAGTTAAAACACTACTTGGTTATACAGATCCCAAACCCTGGAGTCATTCTTGATTCTTTTCTTTATAGTCCACATTCAACCTATCAGTTCGTCAAATATATATCCCAAATCTGACCGCTTTTCATCATTTCCATGACTATAGTTGTAGGACCAAGCTACCAATCTTGTACCTGAACCACTATAGTATTTCATTGGTCTCGAGCCATGCAGACTCTAGGGTGACATTTCTAAGACAAAGTTAAAATCTCATTGTTGTGGGATGCCTGACTGGCTCAGTCGGTGGAGCATGAGACTCTTAATCTCAGGGTTGTGAGTTCCAGCCCCATGCTGGGCATACAGCTTACTTAAATAAATATGTAAGATTAAAAAATCTCATCGTTGCATTTGAATAAAACCCTGTTATGTCTTCCAAATTCCTCGCCATGGTCATCAAAGCCAGTGTGATGTGGCCTGCCTCTCTAGCCTTATCTTTTGTCATCCCTATCATTCTCCATCTTCCAGACACACTGGTCTTGCTTCTAGTTCCCAAGCCTGCCAAGCTCATTTCCACCTCAGACTTTATAGCATTTTATCACTAACTGAAATTGTGTTTACGTGTTTACTGTGCCTCTTTCCTCACTAGAAGCACCTCAAAAAAGTACCCAGCACTTAGCAATCATTTTTATGTTTGCTGAGCTGATTGATTCTAGGCTTCTGTTATTCTCCAGAATGCAGCCAATTCTTAGAAATAGGATTCTAATACTCTACATTCTCAAATACAGTCACCTAAATATTTACTTTAGGAGAGACTGCTGGGCATTTACATTTAGTTTGGTTAGAGAAATGCACAGTAGAGAAAGCAGGCTGGAGTAAAATTAATTTAAGTAAAACAAATGTTTGCAGAGCTCCTGGTGTATTATGTGAACTAAGACAAAGGTTCCACCCTCAAAAAGCTCAGAGATACATAGCAACATGTATTTTTTAACCAACAGGATAGTGACATCTCACTTTCTTAATCTTTTGTATCATCCTGTTTTTTTCTCTTCTTTTTTCAAACAGCAACAGAGAATGTGAAGCCAGCTAGAAATATGAATTGTAGATTATTTGTCCTTTCAACGTAAATATACTGAATTTACATATCAGACACTTGCTATGTGCAAAAAATATCAAGATGAATTACTCACAAGATAAATGAAGTCCAGTTAAAATACACACGTGCAAATAAATAACTGCAATATGACAAGAGAACTGACATTATACAGTGACTATGTATAGAGCACTACAACAGCACAGTGAAGGAAGCAACTAACACTGGCTTGGAAGTCAGAGAAGTCCTCAGAAGGAAGAGGACCTCTGAGTATGACTAGGAGCTCTCCAAACAGAAAAGAGAGAAGCATATGATAAAGGGAAAAACACGTGCAAGGGAAAGAAGAATGCAAGCATTTGTGCAGTAGTAAACAGTGATTAACTAGATGTAGCTTAAAAAAATAAAGACTGCAAAAGGTGGAGTAAGGCTACTAAGCTAGATTAGGACTAGATCCTTTGCTATACTGAGGAACCAATTAAGAATTTAAAGCAGACGTGGACATGATCAGACAATTATTTGCAAGAGAAAATCTTGGTAGCAATGAAATAGGTTGAACATAAGGAGATGCCAGGTAAAAGGCCAGTAGAGAACTAAAATTGATAAACTAGGTAAACACACGTGAAACACTAAAAACAGCATTACACAAAAATGTGACCAATTAATTTGGCTATTATTTTTTTTTACTACTAATATAATTTCAGTCAAGAGACAATAAAATTGTAAAGTAGGCACAAGAGATGGAGAGTAGAAAGCCAGCTTGAAGGTACAGGAGGTAAAATGGATTTTCAGATGGGACACCAGTCATGGGTGGCAAGGCAATGAAATCACAGTTTCTGACTTTTTTTTTAAATAAACTTTTCTTTATTTCTTTTTTTTAAATATTTATTTTTGAGAGACAGAGAAAGCACATGCGAGTGGGAAGGGGAAGAGAAAGATGGAGAGAGAGAGTCCCAAGCAACGGGGAGCTCGAATCACAAACTGTGAGATCATGACCTGAGCTGAAATCAAGAGCTGGATGCTTAAGTGACTGAGCCACCCAGGCGCCCCTCCTCTGACTTTTTTAAGTCTAACAACTCCCAAGAAAGTCCCCTAAAAACTTCTACTTTAGCTAAGAAGCTTTATTTCAGGTATGGGCAAGCTCAATAGATTTCCTAGAGCCTCAAAAATCATCCTGATGTAAAACTCTGTATAGAGAGCTGCTTAGACTGGGTGCAAACAGCGTCTTTTTGTCTTAGGATCCCTGCAACCTCTCCAGGCTCTTCCGTAGGGAGTAAAAACAGAGAGGAGACACATGTTTCTACTCTTCTTTCTAATGCACACACACATATCTTCTATCAGATTGCTGCTGCTGTGGAGCTCGTTATGTACAGGGTCCAGTGCTAGCAACTGAGGAAATAGTAATAAGTAATAAACAAGATAAATATAGTCCATGGAGGGTACTCCACAGTAAGGCAGTCAATAGAGGCCAGGGGCCAAAGTTGCCTGTTTGTTGTAAATAAAGTATATACCCATGCCAATTTTATGCACAATGGTCGCTTTTTTGCTACAATGGCAGAATTGAGTGACTGTGACACAGATCACCATGTGATCCACCAAACTGAAAATATTTACTATCTGGACCTTTACATAAAAGTCTGCCATCCACTAAAATTTATCATAAGTTAATCACAATTTTGACTGGTATGACAAAGAGGAACCTTTGTCAGGGGAGGATCCCCCTGAATAAGTGAAGAGTAAGGTAGGCAAAAGAGAAGCTCCAAAGGCAAGGCCAGAAGGAAGAGCATTATGTAGAAGAGCATGGTGCATTCCAGGCACTGACAGAAGAGAAGTGTGGCCTGAGCATAGAATACAATTCAGGAGCACTGTGCGATGAGATCAGAAAGGTAGGCACACAGATGATCCAGGATCCACAATCTAGATTTTATAACTTTATCCACAGAGTAATTGAGAAACTACCTGTTCTCATTATCTGCAATGAGCCTTATGCATAAAATTCTCCATTTTGTGGGGAATAATGGGAGTGGGGTGGCAACAATAACTGTAAGACTAGGAGGCAATGGTGGATTGAGAAAAGGGATGATAGCTTGGACTGTAAGGCTGGAAAGAAGAGTTCAGAAACAAACATACTGAACTACCTTGGTGACTCAGACAAGCAGGTGAGGGAAAGGTAACAAAGACGATTCCTTTAACATGGTATATGTAACTGGCTGGACAGGGTACACTGGGGGAGAGAAGAATGGAAAGTGGGAGAGGATGTATGGGAGGAGAAAATTAGTTCAACTTAAGTTTAAAGTGTAAAAACAGGGTGCCTGAGTGGCTCAGTCTGTTTAACGTCTGGCTCTTGATCTCAGCTCAGGTCTTGATCTCACGGTCATGAGTTCAAGCCCCATGTTGGGCTCCTCGCTGGGTGTGAAGCCTACTTAAAAAAATAAAAAATAAAAAAAAATAAAGTGTCTAAAAACAAAAGGGAGATGTTCATTAAGAGTTGATACACAGGTCAGTTATTCAATAGAAAGGCGGGAA
The DNA here is from genome assembly GCF_018350155.1 of Leopardus geoffroyi. Lineage (NCBI taxonomy): Eukaryota > Metazoa > Chordata > Mammalia > Carnivora > Felidae > Leopardus > Leopardus geoffroyi. The sequence continues at coordinate 82,216,277 of NC_059342.1, forward strand.
TCAATTTTTTGGCAAGATCTCAATGATGAATGTTTGGTTAAAAAACAACAAAAACTTGGACAATATATAATATAGCTTATATTGATTTACTTCTACGTGTGGAGTAAATGGACACAGAAAGAAGGATTACCCAGAGGAGAAAAGATGCAGAAAAAAGAACATTAAGAAGACCAAAAGTCATAAAAAGAAAATGTATCTGCAGTACGGTTTTACCTGGGATTTTGCTGTTATCGTCAATTGAACCTGAGCAAATAAGATTGCACAGAGGGTACTTCTGCACAGGTGCTTAGCAAAAACATGGATTCCAGCTATATAATGGTTATTAAAAGTATGACCCTTAAAGAAGGTTCTAAGTCATTTATGCTAATCTTGCTTCCAGAAGCAAGACGCTATAGTTTCAAAAGAAAAGATTATCTTGCAATATAAAGAAGTCTACAATGTGAACTTAATCACATTTTTGAAACTCACCAGAAACTTTGAGACTACATAGAACACTTTCATAATGACCCAAAATTAAACCCATATGAAAAAGAATTCTCGTAACTTACTTTTCAAGCTCTTCCTGAGAATGGGCAAAAGTACAATTTGTTCCTCGGGGACACCCTCCTTGCTGACGCAGATCTCGGCACATGCTAGTCTTGTATTTGCTGTTTGGCTGAGGCTACAAAACAGAAAATCAGTGTGTGAAAAAGTGAGGACTCTTGGGACTTCAGAATTTTATGATTACCACCTTTAATTCTTTATCACATCAGAAAAGTAATTCTTGTGCTGAAACAACTGCCATTCCACCATTTCCTGTTACATATTACACAGCGTAACTTTAAATTGGTATTTCAGACATTCCTTCTGAGGATTATCTGAAACTGGTTCAGATGTTATGTCTATTTATTTGTCAGACAACACAATGACCACAAAAATAAAAGATTTGCTCATAGATTGATTGCTGTTTTAAAATTATGATACAAAATAATTTAAAAAGCAGGGCACCTGGGTGGCTCAGTCAGTTAAGCGTTGACTCTTGACTTTGCTTGGGTTATGACCTCACAGGTCGTGAGTCTGAGCCACACAGAGCTTGCTTGGGATTCTTTCTCCCTCTCTCTCTGCCCCTCCCCCACCTTCAAAATAAATAAATAAATCTTAAAAAAAAAAAAAAAAAAAAAAAAGCCATAAGCTTTGTCCACTTAAACTTTCCCAAGAAAGATAGAATACAATTTCCCCTAAGAGTGAACATTTATGAAACCAATTTATTTGTCAGCTTGAGAGTACAACACTCTTCTTACTCTTGAAGCTGCTTAAGTTCACAAAAACAATGCCGAAAAGTATAAAAACCCCATCATATCTGCTATAGTTGCATCAAAATTTAAGATACCGTTGTTATTTCTGTGACCTTAATAAGATAAAACATTTATTGGGGTGCCTAGGTGGCTTAGTTGGTTAAGTGTCCCGACTCTCGATTTCAGCTCAGGTTATCTCACAGTTCGTAGGATGGAGCCCCACATTGGGCTCTGTGCTGACAGAGCAGAGCCTGCTTGGGATTCTCTCTCTTTCGGTCCCTCCCCTACACAAACAAACACTCTCTCTTGCTCTCTCAAAAACAAATAAAGTTAAAAAAAAAAAAAAAAAGACAGGAGTGCGTGGGTGGCTCAGTCAGTTAAGCGTCTGACTTTGGCTCAGGTCACGATATCATGGTTCGTGGATTCAAGCCCCACATCAGGCTCTCTGCTGACAGTTCAGAGCCTGGAGCCTGCTTCGGATTCTGTGTCTCCCTCTCTCTCTGCCCCTCCCTTGCTCATGCTGTCTCTCTCTGTCTCTCAAAAATAAATAAACATTAAAAAAATTTTTTTAATAAATAAATAAAAAGAGAAAACATTTCTCTTCCAGTTAACATTTGAATATTATAATGTTTTCTAGTAGAATAAGGCTAGAAGAGTGGAAAGATCACTTTGGAGTAGATCTGATCTCAGCTCTGTCACTTACTGCCACCATGACCTTAGATATGTTATTTAATCTCTTTAAATTTCAGCTTGGGAACAGCAATTATCTTGCTGTGAGGATTAGAAATAACGTATGTAAAATAACATAGGAAATGACTCACAGTAACGTAATAAATGGACATCATTATTAGAATAAAAGAGATTCTACCTTAAACATAAACTCCTTCTCATGTACACTGCAAATATTTTAAAAATTCAAATTCCACATATTTACAAATAGAAACTCATTCATATGAGAGCAATGGAGAAAAAAGTGACAATTTCCCTACATTAGAAAAGAAACAAAATGCCTGGAAGAAATCAATAATCTATACTTGGTCAAAAACATTTGGGTGCTATGCTATTAACTACTTATCAGATGTACTAAAATTTGAGTTTCTCCCAAAAGAACAGAGATAGGAGTCACATAAGAAGTCTATTAACCTTGTTCAAGTTGTTCAGGATGAACCTCTATTAGAGATAAAAGCAATCAGAAGTGCAACGAAGATGCTTACCTGAGGTGTCTCATGGCCTTTTCTACTATAATTTTGTATGAAGTCCACAAGGCCATGAACCACTGTTTTAACAGCTACCATTGCATTTTCTAGCTGCTCCCAAGTTGGTGAAACAGCATCTACAAAAAGCCACCAAGGGAATGAGGGAGATTTTGTTAGCAGTAATTCTTTTGTGTTGTTTACCTCAAAGGTAGTAAAAGTATAAGCAATTGGGTATTTTTCCACATACCTGGATTAGGGTCTATGTTTGCAAGAAGCTCTAAATGAGGCCTCAGTCTATTTAAGTTAGCTGGGTCACCTGTTCGTTGCAAAACAATTGTCAATTCCTGGACACTCTTTGCAAATGATTCTGGAGACTGCAGCTAACAAACAGAAAACAGAATGGCTTTTACTCTGGTTCTTATGACACATTTATATCTGAATGCTTCTTTTAGCCAACATACTAAACAGGTTTTCAAGTGTCTTCAGATTCCATAGTAGGAGTATCAGTGATGAATGAAATTTTCACCTCAGAATCTGCCCTATGAACTTCATCATTAGACACTTAGAAAACTTATTTATAAGTTGTATTAGCTCTCTGGGGTCAGAATACAGGCAAATAATAAACTTTGTAAGTCAGCTTCTTTTATGTTAATATCCTGTATTTGGTTCCCTATAGCCTTCCTTGGTTTATTCTGAAAGTTAAAAACACTGTAAAAAGAAATAAAGATAAAATAATTTAAAGAGCTCATGTTTGAGGTGCCTGGGTAGCTCAGTTGGTTAAGCATCCAACTCTTGATTTTGACTCAGATCATCGTCTCACGGTTCGTGAGTTCAAGCCTGGAGCTGGGCTACACGCTGACAGTGTGGAGCCTGCTTGGGATTCTCTCTCTCTGCCCCTCCCCACATGTATTTGTGCACATGCGCTCTCTCTCTCTCTCTCAAAATAAATAGACTTAAAAAAAAAAGCCTAATATTTAAAAACATACAAATCTCTTAACTAGTTGTCTCTTCACTCCCTTCAGAAGATTGCAATGCTCTTCAATGGAACAGCAATGATCTAAAACAAGCATCGCTAATTTCACAAACCTTATCAATGATAGACTGCATGTGTGATTTATGTGCCAAGTCACCATACAGAAGTGAGGACCACTGCTCAGGTGAAATGCGGAGTCCTGCTTCCATAGCAATGTGAACAATTTGAGCATCATGTTCTCTGCGTAATGCTTCATAACTCCGAAATTCCTCCTTTAGCTGCATCAAGGAAGAGTCTTCATCCCTTTTGGTAACCTAAAAAATAACAAGGAGGAAAAAAAAACCTATCAGAATTGGTCTGCTCTCCCCTCTTCTCCAATCAATTCTTTTTGGGGGAGGGTTTGAGGTGGGGGGTACCTACTATATATCATATACTACATAAAAGAAAGTTCAAAGAAGATAATGTCCTTATCACAAATTCTTTTTGGAACAAAGCAGAACTTGCATAATCTAGTACATAGTTTTGCCTTCCTTCAATGAGATGAGCAGCAGACAGAGAAGACACTTGTAAACAGAAAATTATAATATAAGCGCTATTATAATGCTCTATGGCAACACAAAGGAAAGGCAATTCAATCTGGTGGGAGAAGGAAGGGGCAACAGAAAAGGTTTCCCCGACTGGAAGGCTGCATGAAATGAGTCTTGAAGAATGAATAGAAGCTTCCACTTGAGAAACAGAATCCTAGAATGATAGCAAGTGGTGAAACAGAAAAATGAAAGAGCACAGAGAATTAAGGGCTAAGATACAGGCTGGAGAAAAATCACAGAGGGTCTTATAAAATACAGTGAGAAATTTGTATATTATCCTGAAGGGAATGGGAAGCCATGGAAGGCTTTTAAGCAGACAAGTGACAATTCAGTCCAGCCAACGGGTACACATATATTAGAAATCTTCTATCACCACAAAAATGATCATTAGGGTATTTATACAGCTTTAATTTATACTTGACTTAAGTGATTTAAAAAACATTAGTTCAAAAGTTTACAGAGTCTCATAATCCTACTGAAACTAATTATCCAAACATGCAGGTATATGACTAGACAATTTCTATAATAAATGATACACATTTATCTAAAACTTGCACAATGAAATTTGAAACTTGGCTAGGATTCAGAAGACCCAGGACTGGTACAGATTGTGAAACTCAGATTGAACAAAACAAACTATTCAAAATCATGATTTTGTCACTGGTAAAATGAAAATATCCCCAGACCACCTTACTGGTTATTTCTATTGCTATGCTAGCACATGAGGCAGCAATAATATGACCCCAAGAACATGAAGATGGGAAAATTAAGTTACCATCTGAGAGTTAATAGCATCAGTTCACAATTCTCTGTGGGAATATATAAATACATTATAGATTAGTCTGAGACACCCAAAATTCTAATCAACACAATCTAGGTATAATAGAGTATATAACTTAGAAGTCACAAAAATCTATATTCTACCCAACCCTACTTAAAGAAACACTAAGGAAACAAAAGAATTACCAACCTAAAAAATAGAAAAAAGAAACCCAAGAACCAGAGGATGCTAGTACTCTTCCAAATCCCATGTAGGATACAGGGTGCCTTTTAGGCAGCAAAAGCTTCTATCCATTTGAATAGTAAAGAGGGACATGGGTGGCTAATAGAGCCTGGTCCTATTAAAGTTCTTACTAACATGCATCAAAATCACCTGGGAAGCATTAAAAACCACAATTTCAGGTAATCACAATTCCTGACTTGGAAGACCACATAATTAAAAAGTATCTATGAATGTTCAAATCCCACATCAAATATACCACATCAGAGTATCTGGGGATGGTATACTTTTAAAAACTCCATAGATAATTCTGATGGGTATCTTCAGGTGGAAACCACTGCATCAAACATTAGAATCATTAACTCCCCTTGTTCTGATTCCATGCTAAGGAAGCAAAGGTTTGATACTCTTCTGCAGGACAATATCTACAACATGATCACTTAAGCCACGTAAGAGTTGCACTTCTTATTACAAATTAATAAAACTCATCATCTATTGTATTTGACCTTGGTTAGGGTGGTTCTGTTTCTGAGGAAAGAATCTACTGTATGCATCCACAAAATTCACATCTCTAAGCCTATAAAATCAGGAAAGACCTTTGACAATGGTGACTTTACTAGAGTAAATGACACCCAAGAGAGGTCTTTTGGCAGTTAAGTCAGCAAGACACCCTTTAATTAATTCAAACACTGCTTTAATATGCTAAACTACAGGGCAGTGAGGTGAGATAAGGAATAAAATTGAAATCACTTTCTACAGTAGTGTTATTCAAATGTCAGATATTAGCAGCAACTGTAGATGTAGGACTGTCATATACCACAAATCCGCATAATACCTATGAGGAAAAAACAAAATAAAACACATTAAATCAGGAATAGAGTGTGAGAACCTAGTCAGTCACTTCAGGATGACAAATGATCTCTGTAATTTGGTTGCTAAGCCAAAAGCATAATGTTTGAGGAACCAGAGATTCATTTCTATTGTTACTCTAAGGGCACAAAATCAAGCACTGTAACTATCAGGCAGACAGTGTCCAAGCCTCATTAGTGGAGCTAAGTGAGTTCATTTGAACATATTTTTATCAGCAATTACTTGCTATTTCAAACTAAACAGTCTTCCAAAAAATTTTTTTCTATCTCTACTGTTTTCACTCTTGGGCTATTAAAACCAGCAAAATAGCCTAAATAAGCTTTGGCTTCAAATTTTGATGTTTTACTTTTATAGAAGCCATTGGGCCTTTCCAGTTCCAAGTCTTCGGGCTTTTCTCAAGAGCCAGCCAGCAACCTATTCTCTTGTAACACACAGAAACTTTTAACGATTCAGCCTACTTTCCACTTCTCTTGGTACCTGTAACCACCTAAAGTTTATAAGACAATGAACTACATTTCTAAATATCTCGGGGGTTCTTCTGTCTTCTCAACCAAAACAAAACAAAACACACAAAAATCACACCACCTAAATGCAGAGTGGGACAAGTAACTCAACTTTTCACTCTCTTGTCCTGAAGGCAACATTATAGGCCATCTTCAGATTAAAGGTCATAATCTAACCACAACAGGGAATAAAATAATGGGAAGTTGAAACATTTACCAACTTTTATGCACTGCTATGTAGTTTTCCCTTTTAAGATGGTAAATTCATTTGACTAAGGCTTCTTTAGTCTACTTTCACTATCACAAGGATCAAGTTTACCACACTATTTCCCTATGCTCTGTTTTGTGTTACTGACAACTTCACATATGTTTATTCCCAAAAGGTAGTATCACAGACACAAACGGTGCAGAAGGAAAACAAAGTTTCCTTTTAACTTTTGTTAGCATTCTGCATTTCTGGAGCCTCTAGACCATTCTAGAAAGCCTCTGTCTCACACAAAGGCATGTAACGTCTAGACGGTTGCTTGCTACTTACTTTAAAACATGAAGCTCGATACAGTAGTTGCACAACATGACCAATACTTGTTTTAGATGCCTGAGGAAATCTTGGTTCTAGTCTTTGAACAACAAAAAGTACCAGTACTTTCCTTGAGAGAGCAGAACCATCTTCTAATGCGAGCAACACAAGCTTCAAGGCCTCTTCTTGCATAGCTAGAAGTAAGGAACATGAATTCATGCTAAGTGAGAAAACCCGCATATCATGTCTGTCAGACTTATCAGGGTATTAGTTCATGGCAGTCTCCATTATCCACAGTCTGTATTTCATTAGTACAAAAAGAAGACATCCCACATACAAAAATACAGTTTACTTAATAAGTAATCAAACAAAATATAATTTCTACTGACCAACCATTTGGAACACAAGTCAACAGAACTTAAAATGTATTTTCTGTTGGTATTTAATAATCAACTAGATAATGATAATGTTACAGCGCAAAGAAAAAATCCTCATTTACAAAATACACGGAAATACTCTGACATATTAAACAAAAGGTAAAGGACATATAGGAGTCTCATGATAAACGGTAATTTTTTTTTTTTTTTTTAACGTTTATTTATTCTTGAGACAGAGAGAGACAGAGCATGAACAGGGGAGGGTCAGAGAGAGGGAGACACAGAATCTGAAACAGGCTCCAGGCTCTGAGCTGTCAGCACAGAGCCCGACGCGGGGCTCAAACTCATGGACTGCGAGATCATGACCTGAGCCGAAGTCGGCCGCCCAACTGACTGAGCCACCCAGGCGCCCCGATAAATGGTAATTTTTATTTAATGCATGAGACTGTTAACTTTGCCTGTCAAAACAATTTTGTATATAATTTTATTTATTTTTTTTTTCAACGTTTATTTATTTTTGGGACAGAGAGAGACAGAGCATGAATGGGGGAGGGACAGAGAGAGAGGGAGACACAGAATCGGAAACAGGCTCCAGGCTCTGAGCCATCAGCCCAGAGCCCGACGCGGGGCTCGAACTCACGGACTGCGAGATCGTGACCTGGCTGAAGTCGGACGCTTAACCGACTGCGCCACCCAGGCGCCCCTGTATATAATTTTAAAGTGATATTAACCTCTGGATGCAATATCTAAAGAAGGCATTGAGTTGTTTTCCAGCCAGGGATGAACATAGTATAATCTGAATCTAATCATGAGGGAACATCAGACAAACTCAAATTAAGGAATTTTTAATAAAATAACTGCCTGTATTCTTCAAGAATACCGACATCAGGGGCACCTGGGTGGCTCAGTTGGTTAAGCATCTGACGGGCTCAGGGCATGATCTCATGGCTCAGGGGTTCGAGCCCCATGTCAGGCTCTGTGCTGACAGCTCAGAGCGTAGACTGCTTGGGATTCTGTGTCTCCTTCTCTCTCTGCCCCTCCCCCATGTATGTACGCTCTTTCCCTCTCTCAAAAATAAACATAAAAAAAAAGAAAGAATACTAACATCAGACAAAGAAAGGCTAAAGAATGGTTCCAGATTAAAGACTAAAAAGAGATGACAAATACAGTAAGTGATAACATTCTGAAAGAAAATAAATTCCATTAAAGACATTTTTGGAATAATTGAAAAAACTGGAATGTGAACTCCATTGTAGTATGGTATGTAACTTAAATTCTCTAAATTTGATGAAGGTACTGTTACTGTTTAAGATGGTATCCTTATTTTTAGGAAATACATTGAAATATTAAGGGATAAAGGGGCACTGAAATATATAAGCTTTTCTCAAATGGCTCAGAAAAGAGTAAAAGAGCAAGTAATATAATAAATGTAACAAAGTAATAAAAATTAATGAATATGGATAAGGAGTATACAGGAATTCTCTGCACTATTCTTGCAACTTTAAGGTAAATCTGAAATCATTTCAAAATTAAAAGTTAAAAATGCATTGGTTCTCAACTAAAACAGTGGGACTTCAGAGCTGAGAGATCATCTAGAATCTAGATTAAAATTGAAACCCCTCCTTTTCAAAGTGAGGCTCTGGTGTCAAGGTTCACAACTAGTTAGCAGCAAAACTGTACCTTTTTTTAAAAATTTGAGGCAAAGTTTATGTAATAGAAAATTAACCATTAAAAAAAAAATTTTGTGTGTTTATTGATTTAGAGAGTGAGAGAGACAGAGAATGAGTGGGGGACGGGCAAAGAGAGAGGGAGACACAGAATCTGAAGAAGGCTCCAGGTTCTGAGCTGTCTGCACAGAGACCAATGTGGGGCTCAAACTCAAGAACCACAAAATCATGACCTGAGCCAAAGTCAGATGCTTAATCGACAGCCATCCAGGTGTCCCCTCATGTGTTTTTTAAAGGCCATCTGCATATCTTCTTTGGAGAAATGTCTATTCAAGCCCTTGATCCACTTTTTTTACATCGTGTTGTCTTTTTGTTGTTGCGTTGTAGAACAAAGGATACTTGATAACCTAGTCTAATGCTTCTTGGGTAAGGTAAATAAATATGAGGAAATATCCAAAGGCAGCCTTCTTAAATTACATACAAATGTTGATTTTTAAAATTATTTTTCAATTGAACTTTGTATTATGGAAAATTTTAAACATACACAACAGTAGAAACAACATGAACCCATAATATAGCTGTTGCCAGTTCTTACCCATTCTAGTTTGTTTTGGCTGGAGTGTTTTGAAGTAAATCCCAGACATGGCATTTCACCCTTAAATAATCCATTATATATTTCTAACATGTAAGGACTTCAAAATTTCTTCTTATACTTGGTCTCTTCGAGTAAGTATCCAAATAAGGTCCAAACACTGCTTTTGGTTAATATGCCTTTAGGCTTTAAAAATAAATCTACACTTGTTCCCCACCACCCTCCACCCTTCAATTCAAGAGAAAATTCAGTTATTTTTTGAAGAAACAATCATTTTTCTAAACAATTCCCCATATTCTTGATTTAGCTAATTTTGTAGTGTTTCTAAATATATTCATTTATCTTATTTCCTGTAAACTACAGGCTTGATTAGATTCAGAATGAGTTTTTGTTCTTTGAGGTTTTGTTTCTTTTTCTGCCAAGCATACTTGTTATTCCAGACACTACACCAGAAGATACTTAAGACCTAGTTGTCTCACTTTTAGTAATGGTAAGGTTGATCAGTGGGTTCAAGCTCATCCATCTATTGTAAATTTCCCCAGCAATCTTTCATCTATTGGTTTAACACCTACTAATTCTTGCCTAGACCCATTAATTCACTTGAGGTTGTAAATGTGTGACTTTTCTAATTCTGATGATTTTTTATTAATTTATTAGCTGGAATTCTGCCAAAAGAGAAATCTATACTCAACACGCTAAGAAACTGTCGTTGAAAACAGTTTGTGAAGGAGAGGCAGAAAAAACATGCTTGACTTATTTTATCCTTTTCTAATTTCTAGAATAATGTGTTGGCATTATTTAGCAAGTGACAAAGATAACTAATTTTTCCTGTACTATCTTTACAAAATCATGGATTTTTATATTTTATGTTTCAGTCTATTGTAGTCATTATTCATTTTGATGTTCCAACTGTGCCACTCATGTCCAGTGGGAGCCCCTTCAAATATACTATGACCTTTTGACAAGATGCCCATGATCTTTAAATAGCTTTTTTGCTTTGTACCTCAAGAATTCCCACACTCAACTTGTACTTTTATTTTTTTATTTTTGGGACAGAGAGAGACAGAGCATGAACGGGGGAGGGGCAGAGAGAGAGGGAGACACAGAATCGGAAACAGGCTCCAGGCTCTGAGCCATCAGCCCAGAGCCTGACGCGGGGCTCGAACTCACGGACCGTAAAATCGTGACCTGGCTGAAGTTGGACGCTTAACCGACTGCGCCACCCAGGCGCCCCCAACTTGTACTTTTCTATCCTAGAACTGGAAATGGCATTTATCCAAAGACCCCTGCTTCTTTTTAGTGGGCAATGGTATTTATTAAGAGTCATAATCTGGTTGCTATGACTATTCATTGCTTCTAAGCCTTTTCAGTGGGTAGATGTATGTTGTTACAGATAGTGCTTTATAAGTATGCATTCTGTATATTTTGCTGTTTCTTTGGGATAGATTTGTAAAAATGGAACTGTTAGGCCATAGGGTAAGCACATAGGTGATTTTGCTAGATACTGTTGAATACCTCTTTAAAATGTGTACCACTTAGTATTCCTACCACTATCAGATGAAAGTATGTACCTGTTTTCCCACAGCCCTGATAACAAAATTTATTGTCAAAAGTCTGAATTCTGCCAATCTGATACATGAGAAATGGTCAATATAATTTTAGTGTATATTTCTCTTGATATGAGAAATACTGAGTATATTTTATATGTTTGAGGGCCATTTACATTCCCTTTTCTCATGTATTTTCTGTTCATATCTTTTGCCAATTTCATTTGGGTGGCTGGTATCTTCTGAGTTTTCAGCAGTACCTTATATATAAGTTATATTAGTCTTTTATGTGTGATAAAATACATTTTCCTAAGTTTCTCATTTTTTTTACTTTGCTAATGTTTCTTTGGTGTAATTTAAAAAATATACAGCCAAGTATCAGTCTTTTCTGTTACTGCCTCTGGCTTTGGAGTAAAAAAATGTTTCTTATACTAAGTTATAAAGAAATTCATTCATATTTTTTATTAGTTGTATGATGCATTTGTTAATAACAAGTATTTATGACCTACCTGGAATTTAAGTAGATGTGGTATATAAGAAATATATCCAATTTAATCCTTTTCCAGATGTCTATTCAGTTACCTCAATACCACTTATTTAAAAAGTTTCTTTCATGGGGCTCCTAGATGGCTCAGTCGGCTAAGTATCTGACTCTTGATTTTGGCTCAGGTCACGATCTCATGGTTCCTGAGATTGAGCCTCTCATCGGGCTTAGGGAGAAGCATGGAGCCAGTTTGCGATTCTCTCTCTTCTCATTCTCTGTCCCTCCCCCACTTGCGTGCTCTCTTTCTCTCTCAAAATAAATAAACATTAAAAAAAAATGATTGTAAGTGTGTATGTATGCATATGTGTATGTGTGTGTGTGTGTGTATATACATATATATAAATAACTTTATTTTTCTTTTACTTACTACTTATAAAATCTTAGGCCTCTCTAACTCAGTTTTTAATTTGTTAAATTGAATCTGTGTCACTTCTTTTGAAGGCTACGAAAGATTAAATGAGAAATGTATTCTAAAATACTATAGCACTAATACATAGATTATGATTACAAAAACTGGTTTGTCTTTAATTATGTCAAGATTTGTACGTATAAGTGAAGTTAGGTTGAGGGGACTCTCAACCAATTCTCTAGAAATTGGAATCCTCTAACCTTGACAGCCAGTAAGACAGACAAGATAGTGATCTATCCTACCTGGCCCTAGAAACTGGCATCCTCGAGCCCTGACAGCAGCCCATAGGTTGGCAGACAGTTGCTGGGGATTCTGGTGCTGTAATATTAGTTCTGTTACAGTTCTTTCTCCAAGCGAACGGGCTGCTCGCATGGCTCTTACACGACCTTCTTCCTCCACCAGCTGACAGTTTACGAGCGTCACCAGTTTCCTTTGCATTGGACGGCTCAGTGCACTCTGGTTCAAACTAGCTACACCTTTAAGAGAAAGAAAACAAAGTAAAGTTTTTTCATTTAAAAAGACAAGTCAATTTTCATTATCTGTATTTAACTATGAAGCCATAATTTGTAATGAATCCTCTGTAAGATACTTGGTTTTAACATGAGTGTTCTGTTTATTACTATTTTGTGGTAACAGGAGCCTAATTTGTAGTTAAAGTTTTATTTGGGTATCCTGTTCTCTGGGTTGTATGGTGCCCCTCAAGAGAGTACTTTGGATTTATTTCGTCTGTTCTCCAACCAGTTAATTAATGAAAAGTTTAATAATATAAAAACAGAGAGGGAGACAAACCATAAGAGACTCTTAAATACAGAGCATAATCTAAAAGTAATGATTAATAACAGCTCTAATTTTATCACATACACGATGTTTAGACTATAACTTAATGGCAAGCTCTTAGATCATAATCCCTTTTCCTCACTCAAGGATATGCCCCAGCAATTCTTCCCTCTTTCTCACATCATTACTTCTTCCATTTCTATTTGATAGTTTCCATCAGCATTCCATAAAAACAAGCATGCTAAAGATAAATAAGTCTTATTATTTTTTTTTAAAGTAGGTTCCACACCCAGCACGGAGCCCAACACTGGGTTCAAACTCACAATTCTGAGATCATGACCTGAGCAGAGATTAAAAGTCGGACGCATAATCAACTGAGCCACCCAGATGCCCCATAAATCTTTTTACTCATTCCTCTTTGCCTACCAGCTCTGTCCCATTTCTTTCTTCTCTTTTGTAGCAAATTCTCTAGAGTTGTCTGTATTCATGATTTCCAAATTCCTTGCTTCACAATCTTTAAAGCCTACTTCAATTAAGTTGTTGCCACTGTCACTTCATCAAAACTGCTCTTCTCATGACAGCAATTACCTCCACTTTGCTAAATCAATGATCAACATTCCGTCCTTACCTTGACATTTCACCAGCCCTCAACACAGATGACCACTCCTAATTCCTTTAAACATATTCTTTACTTGGCTTCCAGAACACTCCATTCATTCTCTTGCTTTTCTTCCTTCCTTTTTTTGTTTCCCCAGTCTTTTCTTTTTTGATTTCATCTTTTCTTCCTGACTTCTTAATGTTAAAAGGCCTCAGGATCCAGTTTTTGTTTTCTTTTCTATCTGCATTCACTACTTAGAAGATCTTAGGCAATCTTATTAATTTCTTTAAATACTATCCATATGTTAATAACTCCCAAAGGTACAACTTCTATACCTCTCCTTAACATACATCCACTGGTTATTCAATAGCATCCAAATGAAGATTTGGCACCTCAAACATAACACGACTAAAATTTAATTCCTGATCTTCTCATCTAAACCTGATACCTACAGTTTTCCTTGTCTAAGTTGATGGCAACCTCTCTTTCCAGGTGCTCAGACCCCAAAACCCAAGTCATCTTTGATTCTGCTCTTTCTCTCATACCCTATGTCCAATAACTTAGGAAATCCTCTTGACTCAATCTTCAAAATATATTCAGGCCATCCACTCACTACCTCCACTGCTACTAACCTTGTTCTATTAGCTTATTAACCAATACTCTGCTCCTAACCTTGGCTTCTACACTGAATTCTCAACAGAGCAGCTAGACAAATCCTTTAAACATTGGTTAGATTGTGTCACTCCTCTGCTTAAAACCCTACAGAGACTACCCAATTTTACTAAGAATAAAAGCTCAAGTCTTTAAAATGGCTTGCAGGTCTGTACATTATCTGGCCTCACCATTTCTTTTCATCTGTCTCATACTATTCTTCCCCTCACTCACACTGCTCCAGGCACACTCTCCTATTATTGTTCTTTGAAGACGCTAGGCATGACTAGAGGACTTTGCTATTGCCCTTGTGTGGAACAGTCTTTTCCCAGGAACCTACATGGCTAACTACCTCACCTCTTTCATCTCAAGTTTCAAAGCTACCTTTTTAATGAGGCCTACATTAACCACTTTATGTAAAACTGCAACGTGCCCTTGTCCCCTCACTCTGGCATTTCTGATCCCTCTAGCTGTATTATTTCATTTCCATAACAATTATCAATTATAACATATAATCTTTTTATTCGCTTATTGTTTATTATGCTTTTTCCATTTTCTAAAATGTAAATGCTATGAGGGCAAGCATTTCGTTAATGTATGCCAAGTACCAAAATACTGTCTGGCACTTAGTACAGGTTCGTTAGATATCTGTCCAGTAAATGAATGAATGAATGAACAAGGTAGATAGGCTAAGTTTCTCAAGGAAGTGACTATGTTCAAAATATTGAACAGTACAAAGCACAGAGCAGGTATAAAATAAATGCTTCATTAATTCAACTATGATGTGCTGGTCAAGGGTATGCAGTGATGAATAAGACAGAATTGTATTTGTCATCACACTTAAAATAACTTATTGCACTTACATGCCTATCTCCCCCAACAGACTGAGGGTTCTGTGAAGGCAGGGACCCTAACCACCATAAGTGCCAAACAAAATTGAATTAATACATGAAATTGTCTTAGTAGGACTTACTAAAATTAATATTCTGCTACAAAACTATTAATGAATATAAATACTGTATAAATCTCAATATGTAGTGTGTCTGATGAATTCTTAAATTAAAAACAATACTAGATATTTTCAGAAAATAATACAATGCTCTCCATCAGAAAGTTTTCCCAAAAATTCTCCAAACTCATTTTTTAAAACTCAGAATTATTTAATAGGGTATCAACATCAAGTCTTTCAAGGTAAAAATATTACCAAGTCCTGCTCACCAGTAAAACACTTTTTTTGTGTAAAGGGGAACTTACCTTTACCTCCACTTAGTGGTTTTAAGTAGAGTGCCAAATCCTCAACACATTTCTTTGCAACCTCATAGTGTTTGTTCTCACCTAGATTACTTAACTTTATTGACTGATGATCTGGTACCTAAAAACAAAGAAGAATGGAAGAAATACATTTATCCAGCTCATGGAACTTTTATTTATATATTTGATAATAATCTTGGTGTGTATAAAAATAGTTTAAGTAAAATTGAAGACAAACACATAGCCAAACTGCTAAGAACCAAGGATATTATACTTAACAGCAGGGGCTAAGTGTATTAATAAATGGAAAAAGAAGTAGTTAATATCATATCAATGTATGTTTTTAAAAATTTTTTTTAACATTTACTTATTTTTGAGAGACAGAGAGAGATAGAGCATGTGCAGGGGACAGGCAGAGAGAGAAGGAGACACAGAATCTGAAGCAGGCTCCAGGCTCTGAGCTGTCAGCACAGAGCCTGATGTGGGGCTCGAACTCAGGGACTGCGAGATCATGACCTGAACCGAAGTCGGATGCCTAACCGACTGAGCCACCCAGGCACCCCTATCAATGTATATATCTTAGGGTTGATAACTATGGTAGAATTTTGACAGATGTTAACATTAGGGGAAGCTGCAGAAAATTATATGGGTTCTCTGTATACTATTTTTTGGAAGTTTTTAAAAAAGTTTTTCAAAATAAAAAGTAGGAAGGAAAAAAACCACTTAGCACCTTCTCACTATATAATTTTCTTATTTTATTTATTGCTTATGGTCTGTCCCCTCTTGGTACAAAAAGCACCACAAGACACAGCATTCTTTTCTTTTCTATGTAAACTCCACCACCAACTTGGGGCTCGAACTCACAACCCCAAGATCAACAGCTGCATGTTCTACCAACTGAGCCAGCCAGACACCCCGCAAAACACAGTATACTTAACAAAATGTCAAAACTTGGGACGTAAACTGCAGCTCTGCCACTTCTATGAGTGACCCTGAGTAAATCATTTAACTGCTCCAAGTTATGGTTTCCCTATTTGAAAAATGGAGATGAAAAATCCCTGTTTTATAGTGCCACTATGGAAATTCAGTTTAATCTAACAATCATTTGTATTTATGGAGTGCTTAATACCCAAACATACTTGCAGTCACTAGGCATGTATCGGTGAGCAAAACAGACAAAATTTCTTGCCCTTGTACCTTACATTCTAGTGAAGAGAGGATGGAGCCAATAAATTTAAAAACATTAACAAATAAGTGGGTAATAATGATAGGAAGTGATAAGTAAGAATTACACAGCAAAGATAAGAGGGATTGGGAGTGCTGGAGAGGAACTGCAATTTTAAAAGGGGTGGTAGGATAGGCTTCCTTAGGAATCATGACATTTGAATAAACACTTGAGAAAGATAATAAACATTCTAGACAAAGATAAGTCACTACAAAAGCCCTCAGGTGGGAACATGTTTGGCATATTTAACAACTGGCTAGGAAGCACTATGGCTTAAGCAGAAAGACTGAAGCCAGTAGTAACAGGTGGGGCTTTAACAGTAATAGAAATCACATTGTGTAGGCCTGCAGACCATTAAGGACCAATTGAGAGAACATTTATAAATGATAAAACATAGTAACTGACCAACATAGCAACTGACCAACATAGCAGACATAAAATGGTAGCCAGTATTATCACAAAAAGTCTCCAATATTGTATTGGATCTAAGACGCCACTGTTTGCAAAAGGCACTGTAGAAAAAAATGCTGACAATTATATTATTGATTACAGATGCATCTAGATTTCAGCGCGTCTAACTGGAATACGGACATTTAAGAGAAACATGCTTCAGGGCCACCTGGGTGGCTCAGTCGGTTGAACGTCTGACTTTGGCTCAGGTCATGATCTCGTGGTTTGTGAGTCCCATGTTGGGCTCTGTGCTAACAGCTCAGAGCCTAGAGCCTGCTTCAGAGTCTGTCTCTCTCTCTCTCTCTCAAAAATAAACATTAAAAAAAAATATATGCTTTAAAACAAATACTTCAAATATCAAGATACTAAAAGAATGGAGTATTTTTAAAAATTTATTGTTTATTTTTGAGAAAGAGAGACAGAAGGCATGCACAAGCTTGGGGAGAGGGTCAGAGGGAAGGAAGGAGGGGGGGAGGGGGGAGCAGGAGTGAGAGAGAGAGGGAGAGAGGGAGGGAGAAAGGGGGAGGGAGAGCAAGCTGGAGAGGGTCAGAGGGAGAGAATTCTAAGCAGACTCCACACTCAATGCACAGCCAGATGCAGGCTTGATCCCACAATCCTGGGATCATGACCTGAGAGGAAATCAAGAATCAGACGTTCAACCGACTAGGCCACCCAGGCGTCCCAAGAATGGAGTATTTTTAATTCACTGAATTTTCTAAGAAGTGATTAATCAGAAAAGTCCTTACTTTCTTGCTTTTATATACAGTGCATGATGTACAGAATTTCATCTTCTTCCTCACCTGTAAAATGGGGATAATAGCTAAACAGCTAAGGTAAGAATTAGTAATGATTTAGTAATATTTACTAAAATTTTTACTAAAATATTAGTAATATTTACTATCATACCTAACATAAAACAGGCCCTCATTTAATGGAAATTATTAAAAATCTAGGGTCTTGGTCTGATTCACTAAAATGATTATAAAAAAGAAATATTTATTTTATAACACATGAACCAAAAAAACTATACAGAATTTGTTACAGATACTCTGGAAATTGGTTTTCTCTCTCTCTCTCTATATATATATATCCCCAAATAGACCTTATTTTCTCGTTTGTAATATTATTCTAAAAGTCAAGTGAAGTTAAAAAGAAAATCCCAAAACCTCCATTTGAGGATCCTAGTGGGTTGATATTCGGCCAAAGTTTTGATTACATTTCTTTTTGTATGCAATAATAAATAAAAGCTTATATGTGATTATTTAAAAATCTTCCTTGGGGCGCCTGGGTGGCTCAGTCTGTTAAGCATCCAGCTCTTGATTTTGGCTCAGGGAACAATCTCACAGTTTTGTGAGTTCAAGCCTCATGTGAGGCACTGCACTTACTATGAGGAGCCTGCTTCGGATTCTCCCTCTCTCTCTGTCCCTCCCCTTGCTTGTGTTCTGTCATCTCTCAAATAAATAAACTTAAAAATAATGTTATCCACCAAAATCACTTATTTTTGAAAAATATTTATTTTTGAGAGAGCGCAAGTGGTGGAGGGGCAGAGGATATGAAGCAGGCTCATGTTGACAGGTTGGTAGCAGTGAGCCCAATGTGGGGCTCAAACTCACAAACTGCGAGATCACAACCTGAGCTGAAGTCAGACGCTCAACTGACTGAGCCACCCAGGGGCCCCACAACCAAAATCACTTATAAACATAAATTTTGACCACAGCATTGAACACAATGAAATATAGAATTATAATAAAATTTATGGTTTTGCCTAAGGATTTATAACATTATCTAAAAAAAATCTTTTGCAGAATACAATCATGGTGTCAGGTACGATGAATATTTTTTATGTCTCAAGTATCACTAGACACACGTTGTACCCCTTAATGGACAAAGTTCTATAATTATTGCATATACCAAATTAGTAAAATCTTATTTATTTATTTATTTATTTATTTATTTATTTATTTAGAGAGAAAGAGAGAGTGCGAGAGTGAGCAGGGGAGGGGCAGAAAGAGACAGAGGAGAGAGAGAATCCCAAGTAGGCTTTAATCTGTCACCACAGAGTCCAACGCGGGGCTAGAACTCACAAACTGTGAGATCATGACTGGAGCTAAAATCAAGAGTCGGGCACTCAACCAACATAGCCACCTAGGTGCCTCCCAAATGAGTAAAATCTTGAAAGCTTACCTGGGCTCCAACTAACTGGAGAAGTGCGAAGTTGACAGGAAGCACATCGATGTCTGTGTTGATGGCAGTCTGGTCAAAAGGACAAGCTTTTCGGTGAAGTTTATTCAAGCAGGTCTTGCAGACAGTGTGTGAACAACCTAAACTGATGGGTTTGTGCACATTCTCATCAAATTCATTATAGCAGATTGGACAGGACAGAAATTCTGTCCATTGAGCTGCCTGCACAGGCATTGTGGAAGCTGGATGCTCGGGTTAGCAGTCTAGCAGATCATTATTTTGCTGTGTAGTGTTTTGTGAGCTGGAAATGGACAAAAGTAAGAATTAACCACATATTCATCATTCACCTTGAAAGAGTTAACTGCTTTAGTCAACCATCACAACTTCAAAACCTAAAACATTCTGAGTAATTATATGCTTTGGATGTCTTTAAGTCTATTTGCTGAATTTGTTAAATTTCTGAAATTTGGTCCAGAAACAATATCTGGATAGTGTCCTTTTCAACTAAACATATTTATATTGGTTGCTCACGTAACAGTTGAGTATCAAAGCTTTCATGTATTTTTCTTAATGATCACATCAAATTAGTAGATTAACTTTCCACGTTTCATTTTTACAAACACAAATTACTTTGGGTTGCTTGAGTGTTTTGGACAGCTACTGCTCCAAAACATATTAAGAAATGGCTTAAGATATCGGACTTTGAAAACTACTGATCCAAAGAATACTGTAGTGAGTCAAGTGTGAAAAAACAGCCACCTGAATAACCAAGTCAGTCAAGGATATGTTCAACTTGGCAGCTTCACAAAAGAGGAAATCTCTGTGGTCAAGATTTGACTAACAGGCTAACAGAAGTAATGAAAATCAAAGTATGTGAGATATGATGATAGAGCAATCTGTCCAAAAATGGGGAAAAAAAAAAGAAAACAAAAAAACAAAGATTCTGACCTTAAAATACAGTGCCAAAGTTAAGGGGGGGGGGGGAATGTCTTACAAATCTAGAATGTGGCTCCCCACAATACTTTTGACAAAACACACCATTTAGTAAGATACATATATACAACCCAAAACTGTCAGGTCCAATGACCAAATATAGAAAAATAAATATTCTCATCTAATAATTCTAAGCATAAAAAAAGCAAAATATAATTTTTTCTTTTTACATACGATTAAAAGGCACATGTAAAAAAAAGATTAAATTTTTCTTTTTCCTAAGATTAAAATGCTTATCCCATAATTTTTAATAAGATAAAATATCTGGTACCAAAACTATACTGTACTCTAATTTAAAATCTTTAGGTACCTAACAAACATTCTGTGTTTCACAAATTTTTCATATCTTCCAATTCAAAAGTTACATAAGTCTGACAAAGGCACTCTGGTGAACAAGAAATCCAGGTATTTAGGGCAATTAAATATCTAATACTTTATTTCATAAGAATGTTTACCAACCCAGATATCTTAGTTCCACAGAAATTAGATGTGTAAGCCTACAGTCAGATCAAGACAGAAAAGTATGTAACTGGTTCTCCAATATCTCCACATCCAAATGAAGAATTCTGTTAGCCTTTATTGTGCTTTTATATTCACATAAACTAAGGTTTTAAAAGATATCTTGGTAAATGAATCACAGGGCTTGTTATATAAAAAGCACCCTGTACAAATTTCTCCTCAAACAGCTCTAATGCAAAGTATCTAGTATCTTTATTTTTAAACTAGTCAAATCTTGCAAGTTATATTTATTTTGTAACTTTCACCCTTCCATTGCCACACCTATTAATGCCATCAATCTTAAAACCAGTTTGCTTTCAACTTTAGAGATGAGCACTAAACAGGTGAACATATCATTTCCTGAACTATTAAATGTTCAGTTTTCTAGGCTGCAGAATTATATAAGGAAAAGGCTTCTGAGGAAGAATGCATCTTATCTTAAATCTACTACTGAGAGCCTTAATTTAGTTAATAACCTGAACCGATAAAATATTTATCAAAACAAGATCCTACATCTATTTTTTCATAACAGCCACCTGTTGGGAAATGCTAATTTTGTGGTATCATAGCCACTGCGTAATAGGAAACTAGCAGCAAATACTCTTTCCTTATTTAGTTTTCCAAGATCATCCTGAAATGCTTTACGTTAGTAAATTGGGGGTAGGGGGCACTTAAGTTTGAACTAAACATAACACTATCTTTCATATTTTCTTTCACCTGTTTTCAGTATTTCAAACTACTCAAGAATATACTTGATAGTTTTATGTCGTAACATCCTATACGCGCTTCTATGTCTATGAACACCAGATGCCACAGTAAAATTAATACTGAGAAGTTTAATTTCTAGTAAAAATTGAATATCTTTAAAAAAAAGAAAATTTCTGCCAAAATTAGACAATAATCCCATCAAATTCTCCTGCTATGTGTCAGATTCTAACTTTCTGACGGGAAAAGAATTACTAAATTTTTCTTATGTAAGACATAAGGAAAGGCTTTTTTTTTTTTTAAATGTTTTTCTTAAGTACTGTTATCAATAAATTCTAGATTCCTCAATTAAGATAGAGACAAAATTTTATCTAAAACACAGAAGCAGCTTATACAGTCCACTAAAATGTTTAATTGGTGATGACAGAACTTTCATTTATTTAAAAAAGGCACTTTGCAAACATTTACCTAGAAAGCATTTTTTATAACCAAAAATGATAATAGCCCATTGTGTTTAAAATTTATTTTAACTTTTTAATGTTTGTTTATTTTTCAGAGAGAAAGAGAGAGTACAAGAAGGGGGTGGGGGGGGGGGGCAGAGACAGACAGAATGTGAAGCAGGCTCCAGGCTCTGAGCTGTCAGTGCAGAGCCCAATGCAGGGCTCAAACCATGAGATCTTGACCTGAGTTGAAATTGGACGCTCAACCAACTGAGCCATCCAGGTGCCCCTCTTTATCATTTATTTTAAAAAGTATCTACATGAGCCATGGCAAGCTAAGAATACATACCAATGCATAAAACTTCTAAATTTTTACTAATAATTCTATAGTAATTTACTTAATTCTATGTATGTCTAAATTGCTAATAACATTTAGTTAATAGTCAAGTAAAGTATCCAACCTGAAGATACTCCCAAAACATCTCAAACTGAGATAAAATGGATTAAAAAGCCCACAACTAAAAAATGAAAAGCCCACAACTCTAGATACATAGAGACTATTTAAGAAAAACATTCTAATTAAATTAATTGTATTAACTAATTTCAGTTACTAGTTAGTAAATTTGAAGAAAGATGATAAATCATAGAAGAAACACTACATTAGAGGTAGACCTTAAACAGATTTTTCCTTAATTTTTCGAGCTCTAAGTTCCTTGTTATAAATACTAACTTGTAAAATAGGAAAAGTAATTAATAGACATCTCTCATATGATACAAATTGCACATTGCTTTATTAAGAGCAAACTGCATACCAGCTAAGTACTTTCATTTTTTGTTATTAGTCTACCATGATATTATGCAGCCAGGTCTGGACTATGTCTCCAGATTTTAAAATGCCAGAATAAAGTTTATGCTTCTTTCAGTATTGTATAATAAAAAATATCTAGTATTTTACAATTCTCTTCATAAACACATGAACATTAGGGCTCATGTCTGTTAATTAAGACATTCATTGTTTTCAATTCAGTTTACTCATATGAGGAGTTTAAGCTACTGAAATGAAAAGTACCGAAGAGTACTTCTCAATTCAGAAACCTTACAAATAATTAGTTTTGGACTTCAAAAATTGTATTTAAAGCATTTTAGGTACAATTGAGACCTTAACCTATAAAACAAGCAAACAAAGCCAATGAAAATAATGTGCACACTCTAAAACTCAGCATTCAAACATACTAAAAGCACAAGAGAAAAAGGAACTGAGGTACAATTTTAAAGACTACTAATATAAATGACTTTAGTATAAATTAAGAAAGCTATAGGACTCAAGTTGTTT
The DNA here is from genome assembly GCF_018350155.1 of Leopardus geoffroyi. NCBI lineage: Eukaryota > Metazoa > Chordata > Mammalia > Carnivora > Felidae > Leopardus > Leopardus geoffroyi. The sequence goes on from NC_059342.1 coordinate 82,239,435, forward strand.
TTTTTTTCCTCTTAAATCCACTATGAGGTTGAACTCAGTTTGTTAATCAGTATGAGATTTAACTTTCTGTGTCTTCTAATAGAACACTAATGGGATAATTTTCTATTTTAATTAATATAACCAATAAAGTTTTGCATTAGCAATGACAAGACAAACAATATTTACTTTTGAGACAGAACTTACTCACTTCTGCCTATCAAATAATGGCCACTGGATAACTTTACCCTTCAGATTACCAAAGTCCTTATTAGCCTTTTTGATTATTCTGATTGCAAGATGATATTCTGTCAGGAAATTTTTGGTTTTCATGTGTCTACTTTGATTCAGATAATTTATTTCTCAGAAGAGCAGTGATGCTTTAAACAGTGCTAACAGAAACACAATGTGAGCTGCAAGTAATTTAAAGTTTTCTAGTTGTCATATTAAAAAAGGAAAAAACACATGAAATCAATTTTAATAATATAATTTATCCCAATTTATCCAAAATATCATTTCAACATGGAATTAATGTAAAAAATTACTAAGATAGTTTAAATTCTTTTTTTTTTTTGTACTAAGTCTTTGAAATGTGGTGCATAGTTTATTTTACATTTACACCACATCTCAATTCACACTAGCCACCTTGCAAGTGCTCAACTGTCACATGTGGCTATTGGCTTGTACTGGACGATGCAACTCTAGAGTACTTAAAATTATAAAATAATACTCAAAACTAACTTTTATTCAGAATTTGAGGTGAAAGTCACAACTACACTTAAGAACTTTTCATCAAACTAGAAAACCCAAGGAACATAATGATGTGCCTTACAACGTTTATGAGGCAGGATGCAAAACATTACTCTTAATTTTCAGCTAGCTTTATTTTACCACGCTTCCTTTTTCCATAACTAGAAAGTGAAACTTCAACACAGTCCAACCAAAACAATAAGTGCTTACTATAATAAAGTCTTGCTATAAGTTTATTTATCATTCTTAGACACTGCATACAATGTTGTTGAAGTTCTATTTCTGAATATAAAATTTTGTGTTAAAAAAAAATGCTTCCCCCCCAAAAGAATTTTTGTTAGCTTTTTCAAACTGGAAGATACAGCAAACTGCAAAAGCAGAAAATGAAATAATGAAAACATATGAACAAAGGACATAAGTCTTATATGTCGGGTCAACACAACAGTAATAACAGATCAGGAGGAACTCAAAGGATCCACTAATGAACAGGACTGTAATTAAATCTTCAAAGAATAGGAGGCAATTTGAATTTTAACATCTGCTTTTTCTAACATGTTTGGAATATACATTTAACATATTTTGTCCTAGCAATTTTCCAAACTCTAAAATTTGGGAAACATCAATCTCCAAATTAACAAAAATAGCAACATTTAAAAATGGTCTTTGACAGGATTTATGGCCTCTATTTCTTAAAAAATCAAATGTGGAAGTAAACAACACAAGAAAGAGATGCTAGAAAAGTGGTGTAGCTTTTTAGATAGATTAAAAAAAAAAAGATAATAATGGCAGAATCCATGAACTTTTCTTAACGTTTGAAGAAGCCTTAACTAAATTTGCAAATTTAACGAGAAAAAAGCTGCACAGACTAACTAAAACATTCGTTTCTTTGCTTTTGGGTGATATTATATCAGTGCATCGTAGCAACATCAGCAATCAGGTTAATCAAAAGTTCCTATTGGAACTTAATAGTTTGACTAATGCAAAAATGGAAAAGAGACTACTTAAACACTTTATTTGGAAAAAAAAGTCATTCTAATCACAGCGGTTTGGGGGAGAGTAGGAATTAAAAAGAAGGGACCCAGGTAAGGGGAGAGTAGGAACTAAAAGAACGGAACCAGGGGGTTATTTAAAAAATAAAACGGGCTGGGAATCACAAGATTAGATCTACTTCATGTCAGTGATTACTTGAGACTATTTTGGTGTCAAGGTTCTACATGCCAGTATCTTACACTCCTCTGTGATGAGAAGGATGGAAATGACAGCTACTCTCATCTCCTCCCTTCCTGAAAGCTAAGAGCAGAGAAAAGTAGAGCTGCTTCTGAGAAACAAAGATGCTTTCTACCATTCTTCTAAGATGGTGGAAGAGTCTCCTTAAGAGGCTTCCCCAAGAAGGAAAAATGAAACAGGGAAAGAAGAAAGCCATAGCAAAATTCTCTGGCCATATTTCATGCCATAGGACCGTCACAGCCACTGTGCAACCACTCTGGTCCGGCTATCTCCACCCCAGGAGGTTAAGCTCTCTCAGGGCATTGTTTGGCCGTGGTCCCTATTTACCACTCAGATCGCCTCCACCATCCCTGCGCTGAGATCTCAGGAAGCCCCAAGACAGAAAGCCGAAAAGCTAGGAGAGGACTTGGTTTCGAGGTCCTCCTCCAAAACCCCTCTTGCTAAGTGGTGTAGAAAACGGAGAGAGAACGCTGGCCTTTGCTTGGGTGGGTTCCTTAGGGGTCAGTGGATTCCCCTCGGCCGGTGTGGAAGGGAGGTGGCCATTTGCGCCGGGCGCTCGGTATTGAAAAAGCCCTACCAGGGAAAGGGGCCTCCGCAGGCCCCGGACTCCGGGCCCGGTCCGAGTGTCAGGTGCGGCCCTCAGTTCCCAACCCTCGGGGCACCGACGACGACAGCACACAGGCCCCGGGCTGCGACCGGTCTCCCGCCCGACCGCCGGGGACTTAGGGACCCAAGCTAGGGCCCGAGCCGCATCGTGCCCGCCCCCGCCCTACCTGTGGGGGCCCGGGCGGGGTCGCTAAGGGCCGCTCCCGGGAGCCCCGCGACGGCGCGGCTTGGCGACGGAGGCGCCTCGTCTCGCCGGGGCAGAGCTCGGCGGCGGTTTCACGACCTCAAACTCCATCGGGAGCTACAGGGACAGCCCCGTTGGCGGCGGCGGAGGCCGCGACGGGGCCTCCTCCTCCTCCCTCCGCCTCCGCCTCCTCCACCTCCTCCTCTCCAAGGAGGCGGTCCTGGAGGGATCCCGACCTAGATCTCGCGAGAAGATACTCCCCCTTTCACGCGAGATCACGCAGGACAGGGCGTTAGGGAGGTGGAAGGGAGGAGTAGTACCCCCCGCCACCTGGACTGCGCATCAGCTTCCCTCTGGCCGAGACTAACCACCCCCGTCACGTGACTAGGGAGCCCCGGAGCACTGTGGGAGGTGCTGTTAGGAGGCCTAGGCGAGCCGAAAGGGTTGATGGGAAACTCCCTGCACCTTCATCAGCGCCTTGAGCTAGCCTTTAACACTGCTGTGAGGCAGTGTCTGACTCCCCTCATGAAAAAAGTGGTCTCCATTGAGCATAATCTGATACATCTATATTATATGCACTCGACCATAATTATACACTGACTCATTCCCCCAATCCTTCCACATATTTGACAATCTCCCTATTAAAAAAAACCAAAACAACAAAAAAACCAGCATTTGCTTGCCAGGCACTAACAGATATCTATTACAGAGAGTTCTTCACAAGCTGGCAGAGATCAAAATTCAAGCACAAATTCTGGCATTAATGTCTCAATAAATATTTGTTTAAGGATTTTTCACAGCAAGCTGTGAAGGTTAAATTCCTATTGTTTTTCTAGATGAAGAAACAGACTAGTATTAGAAATAAGGGAATTCGACTTTATGGACTGCTTACCATGTGCCAGGTCCTGTGTTAAGTAATAAATATTTCATTTTTACCATTTATTTTCGTTTTTATAGTTTATTCATCAAAATAATCCTAAAAAACTGATACTATGTACTCTTTGTTACTGAGAAACTGAAAAACACAGATTAAAAAATTGGCCACAAACTGTGATTAAACTGAAGTCACTTTCCAATGTGAAAACATATGTCCAACAAAGGCATGCATGAAAGTAAATCCAGTACAAATTTAGACATATGGACATGTAGTTTACAAGCTGTAATAAACTTAATATGTATGTGTATATATATGGTTATTACTATTATACTGCCATAATGTCAGGGAAACAAGTGTTTTTCAAAAAATATTTGTTGGCCAAAGACTTTTCTCCCATGCATTTATTTGTACCCTTTCATTCTCTCCTATGACATAAATGCTAATCCAAGAGTAAGGTTCTCAATAATGGTTCATTTGTTCCACTATTTTCCATTTAACTAGTTAGTAATGGAAGCATATATATGTATGCTTTTCATTTTACTGGCCAGTGTATATGACACTTTGCTAATATTTTCACGGGTGACCTATTATATTTAATATTACAATCCCAATTTCTGTTCCCTGGCACTCCCTATCCCTGCTTTATTTCCTCCAAGTCTGTTTTCAAAATCTGATATACATTGATTTTACTTGTTTACTGTCTTTCTCCCTCCACTAAAATACAAGCTTCATGAGACCAGGGATTTTTGTCTGTATATCTAACTTCTAGTACTACTGTAAGGATTCCATAAATATTTGTTGAGCGAATGAACAGCCAGAAGAAATAGTTTCATTCCATAAAATTCACAGATGTAGACAAAACACAAAGTTCTCCATTCCTATCTCCAGTTTATTTTTTCTTATGTAAACATATAGAATAGTTACATCCAAGGAAAAACAGCAAGGATTTTCTCTTATACCAAAGTAACAACCTACCTTTCCAAGATCCTTTATACATTAATGCAGTAAATGAAGAGGCTGAACTCAAACATGTTGTATCTTTCCCCATCATATCAGAAACACAAACAACTAAAAGTGAATATTTTAAATGAATAAATTCAACACTTTACTTTGCCATACCTGCATTTTTCAAAAGATTCTATTTTCCTGGAATTGTTTATATACATCATGCAAACAGACACTCTCTAGGAATGTTCTGAGATCACTGTGTGCTACTGGACAGGAATAAATAAAAATAAATAACAACCATCACTTTCACAAAACAACCCTTCCCCCCAAGCAAATATCTCAAAGTGCTTACCAAAAATGTCACAAGAATCTTACAAGGCACACATAAAACTTAAACATAGTTCAACCATAATTTTTTTTCAAACAGCAAAGATAGTATGTACCAATTCCTAAAAAAACAGTTTATTACTATTCTTTTACCCTTCCCTCCCATCTCCATCCCTCCCCCACTAAATTTCATCCGAGGAAGCAACATAAGAAAAGTACTTCAATCACAAACTATTTCTGAAAGAAAAATGTTTTCATACCTACAAATGGTCAATTATAGGTCAAATGGGAAAGAAAATTAAATGTTGTACTATCATGTTCTCCAGTGGAAGAAAAACACTACTTAGTTTAGAAAAATTCTGTCTCCAAAGCAGTACTCAAATAGCAACATTCATAAAGACACAAAACTCTCCTCTCTTGCTTTCCCCTCTTCTCTGTTCTTAGGAACTCAGGAAGATTTAAATATAAAATCATGAGAACTTTAGACCTGGAAATGATTTTAGAAATTACCAAGTTGAAATTTATTGTTTTATATGTAAGCTTAAGAAAAACTGGTAGAGAAGTGACCTGTCCAATGTCACTAAGAAGGACATGGGGGAAGGGATATGAAGTTGGTTTTCTTATCAAAGATGAGAGCTGGACTCTTTAAAGTCTCTCCCAGAGTTAAATTCTATGGAGAATATATTTTTCCCAAAAATATCACAAAAAAGGATATTTAACATTTGTAACAATCAACATGTGATCAATCACAAAATTCTTATAAATGGTACAAAGTATATTACATTTTCAAATGTGGAAGGGCTTCAACAGAACCTAGAGATAGCAGAAATTCTACATAAAGTTGAGATGAGTACAGGAGGAATAGAACATTTTGAAAGTAAGATGTATCCAGTCAGGCTTCTTTACTAAAAGTAGTTCCTGCATTTTAGAGAGTACGATTTTCCCTGCAATAGATTTTAATCTTTGTTATGACAATTAAAAGTCTCATGTTATTTGTACACAGGGAGAGTAGAGAGCAATGGCTCATAACACAATAAAAAATATTACTTTCACTAAAATAATCATACAGTCATGGTTTTGCTTTTGGCTCATTTCTGGAAATACAGAAACTCTAGGGATGGTTAGGATTTTTGTCAACTTGTGGTAAATGAAAAATGCATTAATATACATGAAGTTATTAATAATTAAGAGAACACTAATAGCTAGCCATATTTAAACTATTCATCTAGTGACAACAACATAATATATATGGCCGACTTAAAGTGAAAAAGGGAAGGGCGCCTGGGTGGCTCAGTTGGTTGACTGCCCAGCTCTTGATTTCGGCTCTTGATTTCGGCTCAGGTCATGATCTCGCAGTTTGTGGGATTGAGCTCCGTGTCAGGCTCTGCACTGACAGTGAGGAGCCTTCTTTGGATTCTCTCTCTCTCTCTCTCTCTCTCTCTCTCTGCCCCTCCCCTGCTCGTGTTCTCTCTCTCAAAATAAATAAACATGAAAAATAAGTTTTCAAAAAAAAATAAAGTAAAAACGGAATAAATTATTAAAATACACACAAAGTGGATGACTCTCAAAGTCACTTGGTTTGGTGAAAAAATCATCTCACAAGGGAACACCAGAAGATTCCATTCTGACAATCCACAAAAAGCAAAATTACACAATGGAGAACTATTGCCAGGATTTAGAGACAGGTGGAGGAGTTGACTACAAAGGGGCATCATAAGGGAGTTTTTAGGGATGATGGAATGTTCTGTATCCTGATTGCAGTGGTGGTTGCACAAATTTACATGAATTAAAATTCATGGACATGTAGACCAAAAACAAAGGTCAGTTTTACTACATGTTAACTAGAATATAAAATAAATTTTAAAAAGGAAAGAAAGAAGAATAGAAAGAATATCTTTGGTAAGTTGGGATTTTTTTCTTTAATGTTTATTTTTTAGAGAGAGACCGAGCACAGCTGGGGGAGGAACAGAGAGAGGGAGACACAGAATCTGAAGCAGGGGCCAGGCCCCAACCTATCAACATAGAGCCCAAAGTGGGGCTTGAACTCACAAACTATGAGATCATGGCCTGGGTTGAAGTCAGATGTTTAACTGACTAAGCCACCCAGGTGCCCCAAAATTGGAATTTCTAAAAGAAATTTTTCAGAGTTTCATGCCAATGGTATAATTTCACTGGTCATAAAATTACTAAATACAACTCTGTTAAATAAAATTGAGAAACCTGGGCCCAATTAATCACTTCTAAATTATGTATACTAACAAGTCATGGAAACATCATTTTAAGATTAGCCCACATACAAGGAAATTCCGCTACTCCCAAGTGAATTTGAAGTGTGTTCCCTTACAGTTTAAAACAAGTACCTTGGTACTTAAGAATCCAACAGTAGTTTGTAAATATATATATAGATACACACACACATATATGTATATGTGTATATATATATATATTTCACTAGTTCTACAAAGAACTAATAATGGATCATAGCGGTTTTTTTTAAGTTATTTTCTCTTCCTGTTATCCTAATTCCTAAAAATTATTATATGGTTGGGATTTTACATTTATATCATTTATCTAGAGACTCAAAATTAGAACCTAGAAATACTGCTGGATCCTCTGTCACTGGAATTAGGAATATTTAAGACAGGAACATTATTTCTCTAGTTATACCACTGGGACTTACATATAATACATGAGATAAGACAGCATCCCATTAGCTTTATCATGTCTCCCACACTTTGGAACTGTTCGTAAAAGTTCAGAAAGAATAACACGTGTAGGCAGACCAAAATTAAGACCCAAAGATGGGGGAGGAGGGGAATGCAGTATAACTATACTGCTGCATTTCTATAGAAAAACTTGCCTAACAGAACGATACAAGGCTTACATAGCAAGATGTGGTTCTAATTATAGTAGATTTTGCCTTTTGAGATCATGCCTGGGTAGTTTTTCACTACTACTTCTGCCATGGACAGAGGTTAAGTGCTTTTTGAGGGCAGATTTGTGCTTGAAATCCATGTCACAACAGTGGCATTTGTATGGGCGATCTCCACTGTGTATGTTCAAGTGGTCCTGAAGTGTGCTTTTGGCAGTAAAGGTCTTCAAGCACACAGTGCACTGAAAGGGCCGTATGCCCATGTGCCCTCGAATGTGCCGGTTGAGATTTTTCTTCTGTGTAAATGTTTTTCCGCACTGTAAGCACAAGAACAGTTTATGCATCTTAAGGTGGCGCAGATAGTTTTCAACGTGAAGAAATCCTCGGGGACACCTGGGGCACTGGTGCCTCAGTGAATAAGCATCCTCCAGGTTCTGAATCTCATTCACTGTACCATGACTTCCTTCAGTATTCTCACAGAATAAGCTCTGATCTTGATTCCCAGGAACTTCTGCCACTCTGCTCTCAACTGTAGAATTGATCAGTGAGTGCTGTGTTTCAGAGAAATACATGGTTGCTTTTGAAGAGGTACAAGGCTGTGAAAACTGCTCATTTTCTACACCGGCAGTACTGATAGATTCCACATGGAGGATACAAATTTCATTATCTTTAAAACCAATATCTACTGAAGACAGCTCTGGTGACTTCATTTCCTTCCTCTCTGATGTCAACTCTGCTGTAGACTGTAAAACATTGCTTTCTTCTTCTTTTACATGAAAATCTACGTTTATGGGACTGTCTTCTGAAATTTCAATTATCTCACAGTCTTTATCTGAATTTTCTTCTTCATTTTTAACATCTGGATCAGAGGACTGACACAGGTCGGTATGCTGATTGTTATTTTTCATAGAAAGATCAATTTCCAGATACTTTGACAAAGCTTCTGTGCACTTTTCCACAATGTGAACCATCTGCAGGTAACTAGCAGCAGTCAAATATTTCAAAAGCTCTTTCCTTTTAACTTCAAGTGCTCCTGTATAGCAAGAGAGCAACAGTTTTCTGCCAACCTCTGCACTCTGCAAGATGGTGATTCTGACATGTTTTGACTGCGTAAGTAAAAACTGATCTCTCATGAAAGTGGAGCAAGCAGCTAAAATCACCTTGTGCCCCTGGAACTCGGTGTCATTAATATAAATTGACACATCACAAAATAAATTCTGCTGTCTCAAGAGATTCATTTTCTGCAAGACTACATCTCCTTGCTGTTCAAACTGGAAATGCAGGACATCGGATTCAGCAGCCATGGTCACAATCTAAGCAAAATAAAACACAAACATTGAGGTAAAGATAGGAAATGCTTTCCTACACTGTGATGGTAAAAACAAACACAAATCCCAAACCTGAATTGGGTAAAAGAAGACTCAAATTCTAATCTGAGTACGAAGAGCGAAAGCCTATGCCACCGTCTCACAACCCAGAAAATTAGAACGCATTTCTCTATGATCTCTTAACACACTTTTCATATTTTTGTTATAGTACTTATTATACAGAGTTGTACTTAACAGTTTCTGTTTTTCTTCTTGGCTAAATTTTATCTATATTGTGGTCCAGGACACTGTTAATACCTACAAGTAAGAGGACTTAACATAGTCTCCCACATTAGAAACCTTAATGTAATCTCCAAGCTTCCTATTCCCCATCAGTACTGCAGGTCCTCATTCTGTTCCCCCGGGGGGACCACTGCAAGGTCTTTCAACAGGTCTCCTTGATACCACACTCTCCCATATTCCCAGCCTCCTCAGTGCCACCAGAACTAACATCTTTTAAATTTTTTTTTTTTTTTTTTTTTACTCTCTTCTACTTTAAATTCTCCATTGTTCTCCTCTACCTCCAGAACAGCCTACTCTTTTTAGCAGATAGAAGATCATTCACGATTTGGTCCTAACCATCTTTAAGGCGTTATCTTTTCTCGATTTTTCATCTGAGCTCCTTCCATATTGAGATTTTCACCACTGCCCAGACAAGAAGACCCGAATACACTTTTGCACATGTTATGTTTGCGCTTCCAGGTCCTCTTTTCGGCTAGTGATGTGGCTCCTTTAAGCCCCCAAATCACTTAAGACCGCTGTTGACTCCTCCTTCGGTCTCCCCAACAGTCAGTTCCTCCGAAAAGCACCACGAAAAGGTGCCTGGTTCATCTGAGTTTCCGCAGCGAACGCAGGGGCCGGCACAGAACAGGCGCTGCTGAGGGAACATCTGTTGAACCGACACGGACCCCAGCTGGCCTGGAAGATCCTGCAGCTCGCCACACACGGGTTCTTCCCGAGCTAAGCCCGCCAAGACCGTAGGCCCTGTCCTCCAAAGGGCTGTAGCACCAGTCCAACCTCCCCGCCCGCGCTTAGGGGCCTTCCTCCTCCACCTCGCCCTCTTCAGGCTTCCCCACCGGCCCGTCCCGATCGCGCTAACTCACCGACTCAGAGAGCCAGAAAGCAGCTTTCCGCAGCAGCGGCGGCCTAAGCCGGAAGGTGGACTTAGCCTGGGAGGAAACACATCCGGTGTCAACTAGCTCCGCTCCTCACTGGGGTGGGCTGGCGTCCCGGAAGGACATCCTGAGACAGTCTCCCTTCCTCACTCCCCCCGCTCCTGGAATGACAGAGAGGTACCCGAATTCCGGCAAATCCCATCTTTCCTGCCCCAGTTTCGGCACGCGAGCCGTTCCCCTTCGTGAGTTCTCCCCAACGTCCGTATCGCAGACGGGTTGTGAACTGGGGTACAGCGCACCTATTGGGAATACCCTGCGCCGGAACCGCTGGGAGGCCCTCAGGGGCTGTTACGGGCCGGGAGGGGTTTTCCTCACTCGGCCTTCTACAATTTCAGAGGAGAGGAGAGGAGACTGCCATGGGGATCAACATTCGAGATTGCCTAGCTAATGACCATCAGGATCTGACTCCCACCTCTGGATCTCACTTTACCAATCCTTCGCGTGTCCCCGTTCCCCACCCACCAGTTCTGGTCGAACCCAGGCCTTGTATCTTTAACTCTTGGGGCTGCTTCCTCCCACGTGCCCTATCCATTCTCCTCCCTATCATCCTTCGAAATCTTGTTCATAAATCACGTCATCCCTGAAGCCATCCTGAACTGCCCTTGAATTAGTTGGCTCCCCGTTGGGAGCCTCTAAACCCTTTGGCCACCTTCATTATTGCAATTATCATACCTGTAATGAAATCTGTGACCCATCTGATTGGAGGTATTTAGGACAGTGATTTATAATCTCCGCATTCCCGAAATCTGGCACTGAGTAGGCATCAGGTATTTGCCAAATGAAGTTATGTCTGAACCAATTCTGAAAAGCAGCAGCTCTACCCTTCAGTCAACAGGTTCTCCTGGAAGTAACTGACCCAACTAACAATTTCTGGTTAACCAGATTTGCTTCGGAGGCCAAGCTCAGCGTGCTTGATTAGTAAACAATAGGAGTGAAGAAAGCATTTCTTTTTCAAATTCAGGCAATTGAAAAGGAAAGCAGGAGGGAGAGAAAAAAGAAACCACTGACACCACAGATTTAATTGTCACACTTTTATTAAGGAAACTTCCCCATAATAAGTGAAGAGGTAGTTCATAGTATGTCTAACATACAACAGACTTAGAACAGCTATTCACCAGCTGAAATAAAATATTCTGGTTTGTTTGTTTAGGACAATCTTTTAGAAGTGGTGACTCTGGTCACCATTTATAGATCTTCTAATAAAGAAACTAAAACAAAACCACATCTGATTTACTTCAGAGCCACTTCAGTTTGGAGTTTGTCTTTAAAATTAAATAAATAAATAATGGTGACACGGTAATTTTTTAAAAACCAAGTTATGGTAAAGAGACTCCTTTTTAGTTATCTTGGGGATCCATAAAATACAAATGCAGAATGACTAAGGTTTTAGAAAACCTTTCTTCTCTATAAGAATATGACTAGTTTTGAAAGTCATCTTCCCTTATAAAATGTATTTGATGTCAGTAACTTGACCACTTTGAAATACAATCTAAGAAACATGTATAAAGAAGGAGAAAAGTCAAGTCCCACCAAAATTAAGAAAATGTCTCACAGAAACAAAACACCTCTCCAGCCAAGAAATGGAGGAGACTGTAAATCACTTCAGTGGTTTGCAGTTGCAAAAGGTGAGAACCAGTTTTACTGATTAAAAAACCCCATCAAGATGCTGATTTTAAGTGATCAAAGAAAGCAAGGCATTTTCTTTATTATTCCCAGTATAAAATCACCTTCTCTAAGACCACATGAGACCATATGAGACCACATGAGACCATAAGCTCTGTGAGGGCAGGGACCTTAGCAATCTTACCTTCAATATCCTCAGTATCTAGCATAGTGCCTGGCAACAAAGGTACCCAATAAATGTTTCTCAAATGACTCAATGAACCCAGAAATAGTCTCCAACCAAAGAGACCAATCATATTGAACTCATGTCTTTTAGTCTTCAAACCAGTAACAAAAACAGGACATGAATGTAAGTGAAGGAAGCACTCCAACTTCCTATTTCCCTATGATGAAATGATGTTCAGAGAAACACTGGTTAACATTAATGTCTCACTGTTGCATAGAACTGGTACTCTTTGGCTGGATCATATAAAAATCAGAATGCTAGGTAGCATCATTAAACCATAAAATGAGTGACTTTGGGCATAAGATACCTATTAGTCTTATCACTCAATTTTATTCTCATTTTAAGGATTTTAACAAAAGGTAGAAATTATACCTCAAATCAGATTCACATGTAAATGCATCAAATTATAACAGCTCGAAGAATTCCCTGTGACTATTCAAGTTAAACTCAAGTTTTGGTTTATCTGTACATGCATTCTCATAGCTCAAAAGTAAAAACAAAAGCCCAATGGAAACTAAATAAACACTGCTTCCAGACAAAATCAGATTCACATTTGTTTCCTTCTCACATTATTCTTACTTGTCTTTTTTCTCCCTGACCACCATCTAGCAAATCAATCACTTGCTTGAGCAGAATGTAATATTCATTCTAACCAAAAAAATAATTAACAAAAATACATCCTTCCTGTGATGTTTTGTTTGTAAAACCTGGGCTGTCTCAAAAAGCCAACAGGGATTCCAAAAAGTGAAGCACAAACTAGGAGCTTTTTGCTGATAATAATACCCTTGATCATGTACTAAACCTTTTTAAGCTAAGAGATAGTGAGAAATAAGGAGAGATTAGCTCATATTTTTAGTCACTTCTCTACTTTGGCCAGCCTTGGCCAGGCCACCTCTTTGGGCTTTGGATACCCCAGCTTAAATAAAAGAGGTGGAGTATATGATCGCTTAAAGATTCTCTAAGGGACCCTAAGACTCCTATTACCTAAATCTAATTCATGAGTCAAAAACTACTAAGACTCAAAATTTTCTTTCTGAACTATAAATGTGCTTTAGGAAAAACAATTGTGTCTTTCCATACTGGAAGATCAATTCTGCATTAGTGATCTATCAAACATGGCAAGGTGGGACTATGTACCTTTTTAGGACTATCTGAATGCAAAAACCCAATTGCTCCTTCTGTGATCCACTTTTTTCATCCATCTTAGAAACTAGTGTACATGAAGAAATGAGGATACAGAGATTATTACAGTACAACAGACAAAACTCTGAAGGCCAAACTCACCTTTCGGAAGGCTAACCTCTAAAACAATCCAGAGACTGACTCCCAAATAGCCTCTTTTGAGAGAGACCATTATACTTTAGCACATTTTCAGTGTGCCTGGGGCAATCCTGATTTGAAAAGCATCAACAAGTACGATACACATTAATTATAAGCATTTGGCTTCTTTTCGGGAAGACCTCCCATGTAAGTGCTATTGTAAATTGTACTTCTATCCTTTGTTAATTATGCTTCTCATGCTAACTATTTGTCTGTAGGTGTTGCCGAAAACATTGTACTCTGGTCTATGTGAACAACACAGTGACATGAAGTTGGGCTATAATACTGTTGAAAAGAGTACAGAACAACCCAAAATACTTCATAGCCAGCTCCAAGACAAGTACAAATGGTAGGAGGCAGATTCATTATCAATAGGCAATTAACAATAGGCAGCCAGAAGTTTTATCACATATTCAGGCCAAGAGCAATATCCTCTTATATCTCAGCCTGTTTTCTGCCAAAGAAAAATACTATTCACTTCTCTTAGCACAGCATCTATTAGTGGACCATAGGTGATGTTATTAACTCACTGGTACCCTCAGGATGTGCCCAGTGAAAAGCCTAAAATAGTGTCGGTCTAAAACAAAGGTCAATGTTAGGTAGACAAACGGAATACTCCTTGGAAAAGTAAAACAGACATCACAGGATAAATAATTCAAAACACGAAATGGGAGAGGGCAAAAGGAAGGCAAGACCACTCCAAGTGGTAAGTTGCCTGGTCTGTTAGTGCTTTGACTCACCCCTACAACCTGCACAGAGGCTTTGGAGAAGTCAAACTAGCAAAATCACTCCTAAAAAGATTCAAGACTATTGCCACGTTTTCAGTCAGTTCTAAGTTGTGAGCATAAAGCCCCTACTCAATTCACACAAGTACTATCGTTTCTTAAGTTCAAGACAGCTTGGGCCAGTTTACCTGCATCCAGGACCTGTGTTGCATCAGGCTGTGGCTGACACCCTTTAGAGTCTGAGACTGTTGTACATGCAAAAGAATCAAAATCCACTGTGAGGTCTTGCACATTTCTTTCATTGGCATTATCAAAACTGTTTTTGCCATGCAGCTGTTTAAGATGTTTCCTCAAAACTGGCTTATGTGCAAAAACCATGTCACAATAGTTACACTTATGGGGCTTATCTCCACTGTGAAGGTTAAGATGATCCTGTAAGGAACACTTCTGAGAAAAGGTTTTCCCACAGATCTTACACTGGAAAGGTTTAATGCCGGCATGCACACGCATGTGTCGATGAAGGTTGCCTTTCTGAGTAAAAGTCTTGCCGCAGAGTAGACACATAAAGAGTTTGTGCATTTTTAAATGGTTGGCGTAGTTCTCCAGGTGACGAAACACCCTGGTACACTTTGGGCACTGGTGATGCCACTGTAGGCCTTTGTCTACACCTCGAATATTAGGCCCAAAGACATCTTTTGAGGCCATGATGATATTATCACTGCCTGCGTAAGAGAGGGCATAATTGTGGAGATGGTTTTGTTCTATTTCACTTACTCTGTTTTCCACAGTTGAATTTATCAGGGAATGCTGGGGCTCTGATGAATGTAAAGCAGTGGGTTCAGAAGAAATAAACTGGTTCTGATCTTTTTTACTTCTAACCTCAGATACATCCCCAATAGATTCTACCTTAACAATCTGAATATCACTGTCCTCCATATCCATACTGTCTTCAGATGGATGAATACAAGGTGAATCCTGTTTTGGGGAGCCTCTGGCATCTCCCTGCTGTTCTTTTGACTGGGGAGAAGCACTCTGTGGTTCACATCCCTCTTTACTATCCATTGGTTGTTTTGGCTTTATAAACTTCCACAAGGCCTGTGTGCACCGTTCTACAATGTGGCTCATCTGAAGAAAACTTGCAGCAGTCAAGTAATTGACCAGTTCCATTTCAGGGAATTCCAGCACACCACTATAACAGGATAAGAGCAATTGTCTCCCCACTTCGGAACTCTGCAATATGGAGATTTTCACCTCTCTGGAATCATTCAGTAAAAACTGGTCTCTTAAGAAGGGGGAACCTGCAGCAAACACAATTTTATGCCCCTGTACCTCAATATCATCTATGAGAACTGTAACATCACAAAATTTATTCTCTTCTCTTAATTTGTTCATTTTTTGTAACATTGAATCTCCATAATTTTCAAACTTGAAGTGAAGGAGATCTGATCTTTCAGACATTTTGGCAGACCTAAAGAACAGAAATGTAAAAAGGATGAATTTAAGAAAATTCAAACAATTAAGAAACCTGGATTTTTCCTTCCAAAACCAAATTTGTGTTGTCATATCTCTTTGTATGCATCCAAATGATATTTTCCTTGAAAGAGGAAGCTAGTGTAACAGCTTTCAAAGGCTGTTAAAAATTAGTCCTTACCAACATCAAGTGTCAATTGCACCTAAGGAGTGGACTTGTATTAGTGTACATGGCTTGGCATCCATTCAACTTTTTAAGATACTTAATACAAGAACAGTGTTTGAGCTACTCCAAGAGCATTTTCTTGCTTCTCAAATCAGAATTTTATCAGGTTTCAAAAACAAACTGAAAACATCCCAGCAAGTAATAACAAAGTAACTGTTTTCTTTTGCATGATACTGTGAAATCCTGCTTCTTCAAAGACAAAATGTTTTCCTTTGCTTTCTATTTTTTTAAATAATGTCTTTTTTTTTTAAGTTCTGTTTATTTATTTTGAGAGAGAGATGGTGAGAGCACAAGTAGGGGAGGAGCGGACAAAGAGGAAGAGAGAGAATCCCAAGCAGGCTCTGTGTTGCCAGCACAGAGTCCAACGTGAGGCTTGAATTCACAAACCATGAGATTATGACCTGAGCCAAAATCAAGAGTCAGATGCTTAACCAACTGAACCACCCAGGCGCCCCTCTTTGCTTTCTATTTTAAAGAACTGCAATGACATTGCTTGCCCCATTCCTTGGTAAATCCTCTTCTATTTAAACTGATGTGAATTTATTCATACAAGCATTTCTGCAATAAACTGTAAGTCACAAACTTAAAGGGACAATGTTTACACAGTATCAAAGGCACAGGTCTTTATCCTGTACATTTTGGACAAACACAACTCTCAAACATTTCTTGATATAGAAAGTAAATAAAATATTTGATATAGAAAAACCAGATGAGCCACTTGGTGGGAATCTGAGTAAGAATAAAGTCGATCAAATGAATAGCTTAGAGATTTTGTTCCTTCTTCTTTATCCCTCTTTATCTATCATTACTCATCAACTGGACTATTAGAATAGGATCGTAAATGTTCCTTGGGCTCCAGCTTCTGTACCTTCTAATCCAGCTTCTATACCACATGTCAGCTTTCAAAAATGTTGGCTCTGATTATATCTAACCCCCGCCTAAAATCCTTCTGTGACTTCCCATTGTCTCCTGGATGAAGACTAATCTTCGAGTATAAACTGATGAAGTAAACCTCGTAATAATTAAGGTAAACATTGGTGTAATGCATTCAACCATGGAGAAGGTGTCTTTGCCAAACTCTCTGCCTTTCTGTCCCTTTACGTAGCAATTCCCTTGGAGAAAGTCCCTATGTTTTGATTCCATACTCCCTAAATGATTTTCTGGTAATTTGGCTTCCCATGTGTCTCTCTACAGGGAAGAATGAATTAGCCATACCAACAGGATAATTCCAGTCCCCCAGTCATTATAAAAAAAAGTAAACTGGCAGCCTGTTTATGCAGCAGTCTTCTGTGACATCAGGTATATCAGCTCTGCTCTTGAGAAATAATCTCAGTGCATCAATAAATTTACCTTGAATTTTGTGCATTCATCAACTCTGTAGTGGAGAATCACATGAGACAACCAGCTGTGCTTGGCCACATCTGGATCCTGAGGCCCAATCTTTACAATCTTATCTTCTACAACAATGACTAAGCAAGGCTCATAGAACATCAGCTCCTGAAGCAGAGTCCAGATCTTATTCATACTGCATACAAACTCATAGTGCATGACAGCATTCTATTGACTCCAGCTCTTAGCACAGTTGCAGTTCTCTCTTTAGTCTAGAGCACTACTCTAATATGGACTCTTCCTTCCTTCCTTCCTTGTAATCTCTACACCCAACATGGGGCTCAAACTCATGACCCTGAGAGCGAGAGTCAGACACTCTACCAATTGAGACAGCCAGCCAGGCACCCTATGACTCCTTTATTTTATTTCTTGAGGCCCATACCTAACCTCTTACACTAAAACAGTTGTCTTTACTGGACCTATCGCATAGCACTTCCAACGTTAACACTCAAAATACTTCATTAAATACAGTACCCGTTCCTTCCCCTCCAACTGCAAGCTTCATGGCATTAGAGGGAAACATCTCCACCCCACTCAATGAGGCTGATGCTGGGAACCTGCATCTTCTAGGGCAAAACATTTTTTCCTTTTGCTTTAAATTCTACTTATTGCAGCCACATTACTGGCCAGAACCTCTTCTGTTCAAACTGGTGTGTATTCCCATCACCTCATATTGTACTAAACATATAGTAGGTGCTCAGTTGGTATTTGTTGAACCTACAGGATCTGACAGCAGAAAGAAGGAAGAATTGCTGTTAGGAAGATCAGCTCAGTCTGTGAAAGCATTACGGCTCTGAGGCCACAAAAGCCTAGGAAGGAATGAAAGTGGGAATAAGGGGTAAAGAAAAATAGTAAAAGATATTTTGAGGAACTTGGTAAATGACTAGATCCAGAGAATGAAAAAAAAAAAAAGGGATGTATAAAGGTTTCAAACTTAAGAGTTCAACTGAATGAAACTATCACTGGAAGAGGTGAAATATAGGAGGGGGAACTGGTATGGCACAGGTATATTAACAAACATATACAGACATAAATGAAAATTTTTCCTTTGTATGGCATTCTGAATGTACAGGTACGAATAATTACAATAAAAATGAGAGAGGAAGGAGGCAGAGAAGCAAATGCAGCATCAGAGAAAAGATGGTGAATATCAAAAAGGAAAAAATCTAGGAGATACAAGAAACATATCAAAAAAGAAAGCAGCAAAACTGTATTATCACTGGCTAGTTTTAGCAATCACAGTATCCTAATTCAGTCATTCTGGAAACAGCGAATGCCCCAATTTATAACCAGAAGTTATAAAAATGACTGTTGTTTCAAGTGGCCAAACAAAAGGGGCATTCTTTCTTAGAGTTTAGCTTGTCCTCAGTCACCCTCAGGTCAGTATTTTTCTACACATACCCAAAAATGATCATTAATTGCTTCCATCTATAGGAGGCAATACACACAGTGTTTGAGACAACTATCCTCAGAAATAACTGTTCCTTGAAGCTCCAAAGATGAGGAGCTGGAGTACTTCCTATCAATCAGCCTCAAGAAACTTAACAGCGAGAGCAGCCCAACAGTTACCCAAAGAAAGTGCTGGCTTTGATTGCTCTGCTCTAGTCTTAGGATGTGAGGAAAATTGTTCTGTTTACTTTAAGTTTTCCCTAATATGTGTCAGTGCACTCTATTGGCTGTCTTTGATACACTCTTATTTCTGGGCCACGTAGTTTATCCCTTAATCAATTGCTGTTACTAGTTTCTCTTTTCAATACAATTTTAGTTATTTGAGGGCAAGGACCAACTGTTACTTGTTTTTTTAATATTTTTATTAAAAAATTTTTCTTAACTGCTTATTTATTTTTGAGAGAGAGAGAGAGAGAGAGAGAGAGAGAGAGAGAGAATGGGGGAGGGGCAGAGAGAGAGGGAGACACAGAATCTGAAGCAGGCTCCAGGCTCTGAGCTGCCAGCATAGAGCCTGACGTGGGGATCGAACTCACAAACCACAAGATCATGACCTGAGCCGAAGTCCCATGCCCGCCACTGGACTGAGCCACCCAGGTGTCCCACAACTGTTACTTTTTATACAGCTCATTCAACAAGACCAGCACAATAATTAACTCTTTAATGTTCCCTATGAAATCATTATTGTACTATGGTAGAGATGCTCTTCATTATCATCTTTTCTGCTTTTGAGTGTCCTGGGGAAACTTTTTCTTGGGTTTGTTTCCAAAATGGCTTTGACAATGTAAAACCAAATTTTAAATATATATATATATATATATATATATATATATATATATACACATATATATATACATACATATATACACATATATACATATACACATATATACACATATGTACATACATATATTTTTTTTACTTTTGAAAAATGTCAAAATAGAAAGGAATAACTGTGTTTCTTATAAACTGACTTAACAACATGAGAAATAGTAGCTAATCTTTATTGAATCCTTGCTATGTCCCAGGTATAGTGCTAAGTGCTTTACCTAAATTGACCCACCTAATCCTCAAAATCTCTAAGAGGTAGGTATTATTATCATCTCCATTTTGCATATGAAGTCTTGGAGGATATAAGAAACTTGTTCAACTTATGAGAGGTGGAAAGTATTAAGTGTTAGAGCTGGAAATTGGGCCCAAGCTACGTGATGCCAAAATCCATGTATGAAACAAGACTAGCTGAAGTTTTATGAATAATGTTAACTGGGTAACTGCTCAGACTCCCTTTCTCATATCCATTCAGCTGTACAGTTATGATTTTCATACTTTTGTGTATTCAGTTATGCTTCAATAAAAGGTTTAAGTTAAAAAACAAAAGAGTACAATGTAAAGCCAAATTTGTGTCAACTCTAGAGAACTTTAATAGGAAACCTTTTGGGTACGAGTCGTATTCTTGATTGCATTTTATTCCCTCAGCCTTGTTTTTTATCTTTGTTTGTCACCGATGTTATGTTATTTTCCCATCTTTTGTGTATTTATATTTGTATACTAAGTCTGAATGTCATTTGCAAATAAAAGGGACTGTAGTTAACTTCTAAGCATAGTAGTAGTTTTTCCTAAATTTCATAAAAATCACTCACATAATTCTAGATTATAGTAGAGCTTCTAGTAACTAAAAGTAAAGAACTTATCAGGTAGAAGAGGGACTTGGTCACCACATTGTTGATTCTTTGCACAGAATGACTTCCAAATTCTCTCTCTTTATTCCAGCATTGCCACAGTTCAGGCCCTTATCATCCATTGCCTAGGTGATTGCAATTATATCTGCATACTGCCCAGTTTCCATTAGCAGGCTCTGAATGACCTATTTCTCACACATCAATGTAATGGGAGTATTCTCACTTAAGATCACTTTTTCTGGGGTGCCTGCGTGGCTCAGTTGGTTAAGCATCCAACTCTTGATTTCATTTCAGGTCATGATCCTACAGTTCGTGTGTTCAAGGCCCACATCAGGCCATGCACTCACAGTGTGGGACCTGCTTGGGATTCTCAGTCTCTCTCTCCCTCTCTGCCCCTTCCCCCGCTTGCGTGCATGCGCGCGCTCTCTCAAAATAAACATTTTTTTTAAAAGATCACTTTCTCTGTTATATTTATACAATTCTTTCATAATTATCTCCATAACAAATGTGCCAACTGATCTGAAAATTCCTGTTCAAACAGGAGTAACCAAAAAGGATCAATGGATATTCTAAGTTGGACAATGTTTATTGCTGTGCTACAGGCAATGAGAAAATATCCAAGTTTCTTATTTCATTTTTAAAAAAATATTTATTTCTTTTTGACTGAGAGAGAGAGCGAGCATGAGTGGGGAAGGGGCAGAAAGAGAAGTGGACAGAATATCTGAAAGGGGCTCTGCGCTGACAGCAGCAAGCCTGATGCAGGGCTCAAACTCACGACCCGAGTCGAAGTCAGAGGTTCAACCGACTGAGCCACCCAGGCGCTCCAACCAGGTTTCTTATTTCAAATGCCTCTAATAATGACTTACAAGGAAAACTTTTCTATTCCATATAATAAACTCCCAAGCTGTAGGTCAGTCTCTTTTCTCATCTACCTCATGAAAGTACCCTTATCTTTCAACTTAGCACTCATAACTACGTGGAAATTTTTCTTTGTCTCTCATTAACACCATACTTCATTTTCAAAAAGGTTACATTATATTACAGCCTTTATCTCTGTAAGCCTCAATCTTTTTCTTCTTATGGGTAACTTTTATGGCACTACATTCTCCCAAATTCTCAATCTTTTATTTTGTTTTTACTTTTAATTTTAAGTAATATACACAGAAATGTATCTTCCTTGGAAAAAAAATTTTTAACTTTATTTATTTTGAGAAGGAGAGAGGGTGCATATGTGTGCTAGCAGGAGAGGGGCAGAGAGAGAGAAAGAGAGAAAGAGAGAATCCCAAACAGGCTCTGCACTGTCAGCGTGGAGCCAGATGCAGGGCTTGAACTCACGATTTGTGAGATCATAACCTGAGCCGAAATCAAGAGTCACACGCTTAACTCACTGACCCACCCAGGCGCCCCTACATTCTCTAAAAAAAATCCCAAAATCCCCATCCTCATGGCCAACCTTAACCAAACTTAACTTTACCTCAAGCTACTCAAAAGTACCTGCCCTAGGCCACTATTCTATCATATGAAATGTATGATGCCTAAACTCCTGCACTGTCTAAAACCCAGCAAATCAAAAGTAAGTATCAGTGGAGAATACCTCTGAGAACAGTGGACATGGAGGAGGTGGTATGCAATTACTCTAATAGATCGAGATAGAAATAATGAGGGCCTGAACATTGACAACAATCATATGGATACAGAGAGGAAACAGATTTGAGAGATATTTCAAAGAACTGATGGACTGCTGACCAAGGTGGGGTTCAAGAAAGGATAGTTTAAGATGACTCCAAGACATTAGACTTGAATGACTGGATTAATTTGGCAGGTTGCCACTCAATAAGCTAGGGAATATTAGAGGGGATGAAAATGGGTCTGGTCTTAGAACGTTTAGCCAGAGAATCCTACATGACATAATGGGGAAGATCCATTACCTCGCTAGACATGGGTGCGAAGCTGAAGAGGAGACCCAATTATACACAGTAAGTGATCAATGTAAGTATGGCATAAATTGACCTAATTGTGAAAGAAACTGACCTAAAATGGCACTGACTTGAATAGGATCTAAGACAGAAAAAGAGAAATAAAAATCAAATATATAATACAAACATAAGCCCATTACTTACCTGCTCAATTCGGATCTCCTTCCAAGCCTCTCAATTTTTTTTATCAATGAATCTATCTTTGCCTAAATTTTTCCCATTCCTGTCAGCCCATATTCAGTCACTGCTTAGTGCAGTGGATTAAACTATGGTTTCTGAAGCCATATTTCCTAGGATCAAAACCCTGTTCAACCACTTTACTAGTTGTGTGATCCTGGGCTAGTTAATTAACCGCTTCTGTGCTTCAGTTTTCCCAACTGTCAAATACTAATATTACTTCATAGGGTTGTTATGGGAAATTAAAAATTAGGTTAATGTTTTAAAGAGCTTAGAACAGTGTCTGGAATGTGCTTGATAAGCATTCGTTAGGTGAATAAACAAATAAAGCCTGTCAACTTTCTTTGTGAAATCCTTCACATGTGGTCTTTTCTCATTCTCATTTAACACCAAACCAGTTGAGGTCCTCATTATTTTATATATCACCACCTCATCACTCTACTAAAATTGTTTTTTAAAAGGTCTCTAATGATCTCTCTCTTTTTTTAAGTAATCTCTATGCCCAACCTGGGGCTTGAACTCTTGACCGCAAGATCAAGAGCCAAATGCTCTATGGGCAGAGCCAGTCAGGCGCCCCACTAATGATCTCTAACTAAAGAAATACAATCTTTTTTTTTTTTTTTTCTCATTCCCCAAATGCTCTGCATGCATTGTCCCGTGCACCTTCCTCAAAATTTTCTCTTGATTCTGGGTCTTCTTGGACCCTGCACTTTTATACATTATCCCCTACCTCTGTTTTTGCTGTCCCACCAATTCCTCTTTCTGCTTCATAAATGCAGCCATTCTCCCCAAATATTCCCATCTTTCTCACTACTTACTTCCTGATGCCAAATATTACCACAGCTTCTACTTTGATACCAATAACTCAAACTTTTACCTCTAGCTACAACACTGGGGTTGAGCTGCGGATTTTCATTTCCAACTCTTTACTGGAGAGTTTTATGTGGCTATTCTATTATACCTTTAATTCAATATATCCAAAAAATAAATTTGCACTCTACACTGATTATGGTTTTGTTGCTGATAATGGCATAAACATTCTCCAAATACCAAAGGCCTAAAACCTAGGAATCAGCTTTGCTACCTCTTTACCCCTCAACATCCAATTTATTACGGAGTCTTCACATCATTCACTCCAGAATACTTCCCTTCTTTCCAGTTATACTGTCATAACTCCATTTCAGGACTTCATTAGCTTTCACTAGGCTTATCCCATTACTGCTTCAAAAGAATTTCCAATAAGAATACCTAGACATTAGCTGAAGAATCCATAATCAGCTTATACGTTCCTTTTCTATAGACTGACTTCTAGAACAACGTGGCTTTCTACAGAGCAAATCTGACTGTATAAGTCTCCTGCTTAAACCTCCTTAAAAACTACCCATCTCTTTTAGGGTTAAACCTTTCACTATCTGGACCTCAGCCTACTTGCCCAGCCTCTTATCTCATCCTATGCACAAGAGCCCCCTATTTCCTCCTCTTCACACACAATTTACCCTCAGTCATTCCTTCACAGCCTTGCAAACTGTTCCTTCTGCCTGAAAAGCTCTTCTCCACTTTATCCTCCCCATTTAGACGTCAATTTCATTCTTCAGCTTTCCTAGCAACTGCCCCTTAAGCAGTTCACACATACACGGCTGATATATATATCGCAAGAGTAATTATTTGTTTGTATTTGGCTCCCAAACTTGACCCTGGAAAACTGGAAGGGTATCTTACGAAGCCCCCGTGCCTGGCATAGAGTCAGTAATAGAAAAGGTGCTGTGGCCAGTGGCCGATTTGGGGGAAACCCCGGCAAAAGTGTAACCTAGGTCAGCACGCATAGTGAGTCTAGCGGGCTGGCACTGAGGCCTTGCCAGCGCCTCAGCTCTGGCACTTCTTACAAGATGCCAGAGTCAGGCGTCCAAGCCAACTGCTGGGCCCTGGGCTGGGGTCCCAGGAAGAGGTCCCTAGGGCATAGTTAGGCTCCCCACTCCAGGCGCGGGGAAGGGAAAGGGGCGGGGCACAGCATGGGCCGGGTCAAGGGTTCCTTAAGTTTCCCCGGGCCTAGGCCAGCTCCTCGACCCCATCCCAGAGCAGGTCCCAGCCAATCTAGGGCCCCAAGGGGGCTCCCTCTTGAGAGACCCCGTACCCCTGCCCGGCGCTCCAGCCGCCTCCGCACTTACAGACCCGGGAGAAGGCCACCGTCAGGATCCGGCACCGCCAGGAGCTCCGGCCCCTCGGGGCTCCGGGAAGGGGGAGGGGCAGGGAACCTGAGCCAAAGGGGGACCCAACGGAACCGGAAGGGCAGCCCTCGCCGGACAAAACAACTTCCAGGTCCCATGGTCCTCTCCACCAATCGGAAGGCTCGGAGGGCCACTGGCCCGGGAGAGGGACTTAGCGTGCGGAGGACCGGGTGCGGGGGACCGGGTGCGGGGGACCGGGTGCGGGGGACCGGGTGCGGAGGACCGGAAGAGTTCTGCTACGAGGGTCTCACCCACGACACGGTGGCTGGCTGCGGTTTCGCGTCCGGGTCTCAACCCCTGGGTGCTTCGCCCCTTTGCAGCGGCTCCTCCACCTGCTGCCCGCAGAGGCTTGAAGGGCGCCTCCGCACTTAAGCCTTGGTAAGGCCCTCCCGACTAGGGATGTGGACTCGCCGCGCTGGGGCCGTGAAAGTAAAAGGTGGTGTACTCCCCTTGCTTTTGGATGTTGGTGATTCCCAAAGGTTTCTTTCATTTTCTAGCCTTCCGTTGCCTACATCGAGGTCTAGACTGATCTCTTAAGCCCCAGGGCCAACTTGCCCAGAAGACATCTCCAAGTGGTTGTCCCAATCTTAATGTGTCTTTTAATTATCTCAAGTTCGTATGCTGACCTGCTTCTTAGTGCCTGTAGTCCTTATGTTGGTAAACGGCATCATCCACGCAGCCTTGCAGACAGAAAACTTTAGTATCGTTCTAGAGTTCTGTTCTTTTTCCTTTCCAATCCAATTGCTCACTGGGCTCTTTTTTTTTTTTTTTTTTTTTTTTTTTTGGTACGAGGAGGGTGGGGGAGATTATTGTGATAAAACATATACTTATTTATTTTTAAATGTTTACCTATTTATTTTTGGGAGGGAGGGGGAGAGAGAGAGAGAGAGAGAGAGAGAGAGAGAGATAGATAGAGAGATTCCCAGGCAGGCCCGATGTGGAGCTTGAACTCACAAACGGTGAGTTCGTGACCTGAGCCAAAATCTGGAGTCAGTAGCTTAACTGACTGAGCCAGCCAGTTGTCCTAAAACATAGTATTTATAATTTTAAGCAGTTTATAATTTTGTAAGTGTAAAGTTTGGTGGCATTCAGTACATTCACAATGTTATGTAACAGTCACCACAGCTGTACCCAACTTCATTCTTTTGTATGTGGATAACATTTTTCCAGCACCAGTTCTTGAAAAGACTTTCCTTTACCATTTCAATGGTCTTGGCACCTTTGACTATGTATGTGAGGGTTTATTTCTGGCTCTCTGTCCTGCCACTTTTGAAGCAAGAAAGTGTGAGTCCCCAAACTTTATGCTTTTTCATGATTGTTTTGACCCATTGAAACTCCATGTAAATTTAAGGATGACCTTTTACATTTCTGAGAAAAAGGATGTTGTAATTTTGATTGTATTGGATCTGTAGATCACTTTGGGTGACATTGCCATTTTAACGTCTTCATACCTATGAATACAGAATGTCTTTCAAGGTACCTAGGTATTCATTAATTTCACAGCAATGTTTTCAAGTTTAAAGGGTACTTAATTCTTCTTGATAATATTGTAAATGGAATTGCCTTCTTAACTTCGTTTTCATATTGTTCATAGCTGGTAGGTAGTAATAACTGATTTTTTTTTTTTAGTTTATTTATTTATTTTGAGAGAGAGAGAGAGAGGCAGGCAGAGAGAGATTCCCAAGCAGGCTCTGCGCTATCAGTACAGAGCCCAGCATCGGGCTCCATGTCACAAACTGTGAGATCATGACCTGACCGGAAAACAAGAGTAGGACACTTAACCGACTGAGCCACCCAGACACCCTGAAACAACTGTTTTTGTGTGTTATTGTTATACCCAGCACGATTGCTGAATTTGTTTTTGCTTTGGTTGCTTTCTTGTGGGTTCTTCTAGATTTCCTCTCTCTATAATCATGTTGTCTTTCAATAGAGATAGTTTTACCTCTTTCTCTCCATTTGCCTTTTATTTCTCTTTCTTGAGAAAGAAAGAGAATAGTTATAATAGTTCTGGCTGGAATTTGTACAATGTTGAATAGCTGCAGCAAAAGGAGGCATCTTTGACTTGTTCCTGATCTTACAGGGGTAGTTAAATTATTGAATATGAAGTTTTCCACAAATAAATTATTGAATATGGGTTTTTTCCACAAATACCTTTATCATGTAGAGAAATTTTCTCTACTTTTCTGAGAGATCTTACTATGAAAAGCATTGTATTCTGTCAAATGTCTTTTCTTCATCCACTAAGATGATCGTGTGTTTTTTTCTCTTTGTTTTATTAATGTGATATATTACATTGATTGATTTTATGTCAAACCACTCTGCATTCCTGGAATAAATCCCACTTGGACATGGTGAGTAATCCTTTTAATATGTTGTTGGATTTGATTGTCTTGTATGTTATTGAGGATTTTAGCATCTATATTCATGGGAGATATCAGTCTCTAACTTACTTATGATGCATTTATCTGGCTTTGGTATCAGGTTAATGAAGGTCTCATAGAACGAGTTAGGAAATATTTCTGCTTTAATTTTTTTGGTAAGAATTTGAGGAGGATTGGTGTTACTCATTAAATGTTTGGTACATTTCACTGGTGAAGTCATATGGTACAGGACTGTTCTTTGTTCCGAGGTTTTTGATTGCTCATTCAATCTGTTATAATTGTGTTGAGTTTTCTATTTCTTCTTGAATCAGTTTAGATAATTTATGTGTTTCAAGGAATTTGCCTATTTTCTAGGTTTGCTGGCATACAATTGTTCATAGCATTCTTTTTAATCCTTTTTATTTCTGAAATGTCATAAGTAATATCCTCACTTTCATTTCTGATTTTAGTTATTTGCATGTTCTTTTTTGTCAGTCTAGCTAAAGATTTGTTGATTTTTTTCTTTTCAAAGAAACAACTTTTGGTTTCATTGATTTTTCTTTTTCTAGTCTCTATCTCCACTCTGATCTGTTTTATTTCTTTCCTTTTGCTAGTTTTGGGTTTAGTTTCTAGTTTTTCTTGGAGTGCCTGGGTGGCTCAGTCGGTTGAGCAACCAACTCTTGGTATCGGCTCAGGTCGTGATCTTGGGGTCATGAGATTGACCCCGGTGTTGGGTTTCACACTGAGAATGGAGCCTGCTTGGGATTCTCTTTCTCCCTTTCTGTCTGCCCTTCTGTTCACACGCACACTCTCTTGCCCTTTCTCTCAAAATATATAAATAAACGTTAAAAAAATAGTTTCTAGTTTTTCTCATTTTGTAAAGTGTAAACTTAGGGTATTATTTTGAGATCTTTTTTAATGTAACCGTTTTCAACTATAAATTTCTCCCTGATTACTGCTTTCATTGCATCCTGTTTTGAAATGTTGTGTCATCATTTTCATTCATTTCTAACGTATATTCTAATTTCCCTTTTGATTTCTTCTTTGATCCATTGGTTGTTTAAGAGCGTGTTGTTTAATTTACACATTTGTGAATTTTCCAGTTTTCCTTCTGTTATTGATTTCTAACTTTATCCCATAATGGTTGGAGAAGATACTTTGTGTAGTACCTATCTGTTAAAATCTATTGAGATTTGTTTTGTGGCCTAATTATATGGCCTGTCCAGGAGAATGTCCCATGCTACATTAAAAGAATGTGTATTCTGCTGTTGTTGGGTGGAGTGTTCTATATATATCTGTTAGGTTTAGTTGGTTTATCATGATGTTCAGGTGCTCTGTTTCCTAATTTATCTTCTATCTGGTTGTCCTATTCATTATTGAGTAGGGTATTGAGGTTTCCAACTATTTTTTTTAATTAAAAAAATTTTTCTTTGATGTTTATTATTTTTGAGAGAGAGAGAGAGAGAGGGAGAGACAGAGCGTGGTGGTGGGGGGAGGGGAAGAGAGAGAGAGGAGACACAGAATCTGAAGCAGGCTCCAGGCTCTGAGCTGTCAGCACAGAGCCCAATGCTGGGCTGGAACCCACCAGCTGTGAGATCATGACCTGAGCTGAAGTTGGACGCTTAACCGACTGAGCCACCCAGGTGCCCCTAATTTTTTTTTAATGTTTATTGATTTTTGAGAGAGAGAGAGAGAGAGAGAGAGAGAGAGGGAGATTGACAGAGCATGAGCAGGGCAGGGGCAGCGAGAGAGGGAGACACAGATTCTGAAGCAGGCCCCAGAGCCTGATGCGGGGCTCCAGCCCACAAACTGCGAGATCGTGACCTGAGCTGAAGTCGGATGCTTAATTGACTGAGCCACCGAGGCGCCCCAAAGTTTCCAACTATTATTGTAGAATTATATTTATTTATTCTCCCTTTTAATTCTGATCATTTTTGCCTTATATATTTTGAGGATCTCTTACTAGGTATGTTAATGTTTATAATTTTTAGATAATCTTGCTTTATTGAAACTTATATTAATAAATAATGCTCTGGGGCACCTGAGTGGCTTCGTTGGTTGAGTGTTCCCTTTGGCTCAGGTCATGATCTCGTGGTTCATGAGTTCAAGACTTACATCGCTTGTTTGCTGCTGTCAGTACACAGCCCACTTGGGATCCTGTCTCCTCTCTGTGTCCCTCCCCCACTTGAGCTCAGGCACATGCACTCTAAATGATTAAATAAATAAATAAATAAATAAATAAATAAATAAATAAAATCCTTCTTTGTCTCTTGTAACCTTTTTTTGGATTTACAGTCTGGTTTGTATGATGTTAGTATAACCACCCCAGCTCTCTTTTGGTTACTATTTGCATGGAAATTTTTTTTTTTTTAAGTAAGCTCTAGGCCCAACGTGGGACTCAAACTCATGATCAAAAGTCACATGTTCTACTGACTAAGCCAGCCAGGCACCCCTGGAATATCTTTTTAATAATTCTTTCACTTTTAACCTGTTTATATCTTTGGAACTAAAGTGAGTCTTTTCTAGGCTACAGGTGGTTGTATCTGTTTTTAAAATCCATTCTGTTCAACTCTTTGAGGAGTTTATACCATTTACATTTTTTTAAGTTTACTTATTTATTCATTTTGAAAGAGAAGAGAGAGCATGAGAGAGGAAAAGGGAGAATCCCAAGCAGGCTCTGAACTTACAGCACAGAGCCCAACACAAGGCTCTGTCTCACTAACTATGAGATTATGACCTGAGTTGAAAGCAAGAGTCAGATGCTTAACCAACTGAGCCACCACCCAGGCGCCCTACATCATTTACATTTATAGTAATTACTGCTAAGGATGGATTTATTTCTGCCATTTGGCTATTTGTTTTCTATAGGCCTTTGTGCCCTTCTTTTATTACTGCCTTTTTCCTGTATTTATTTGAGTTTTTGCAGTTAAAAGTTTTAATTCATCTCGTTCCTTTTGTGTATATGCTATAGATGTTTTCTTTGTGGTTGTCATGGGAATTACATTTAACAGCAGTTATAACAATCTAATTGAATTGATACCAACTTCAATAGCACACAAAACCTTTCCAATATAACTCCGCCCTCTCTATTATTGATGTTACAGATTATATCTTCATATACTGTGTGCCCAATAACATAGATTAATATTTTAATACATTGTTTTTTAAATCCTATAGAAAATGAAAAGGTGGAGTTACAAATTGTAATTACAACAATACTTAGTTTTATAATCCCCCACGCACTTATCTTTACTAGAGATCTTTATTTTTTTGTATAGCTTCAAATTACTCTTGATCATCCTTTCATTTCAGCCTGAAGTATTACCTCATTTCAACCTAAAGGATTGCTGTTAATGCTTCTTGACAGGCAGGTTTACTGGTAAACTCCCTTAGCTTTTTTAAAATCAGAGATTATTTTAATTTCTTTTTCTTTTTTTTTTTTTTTTGAAGTTTATTTTTGAGAGAGACAGAGACCGCATGAGTGGGGGAAGGGCAGAGAGAGAGAGAGAGAGAGAGAGAGAGAGCAAGCATCCCAAGCAGGCTCCACGCCACCAGCACAGAGCCAGACGCAGGGCTCGAATTCACAAAACTGTGAGATCACCACCCGAGCTGAAACCAAGAGTTGAACACTGAACTGACTGAGCCACCCAGGCACCCCACTTTTTCATTTTTGAAGGACAGTTTTGCCAGATAGAGAATTCTTTATCAACAGTTGTTTTCTTTCAGCATGTTGAATATCATTAACCCAACTGCTTTCTGGCCTCCAAGGTTAAAGATGAGAAATTGGTTGATAATCTTATTGAGGATCCCTTATATGTAATGAACCACTTCTCTCTTGCTGCTTTCAAGAGTCTCTCTTTTCTTGGACTTTCTACAGTTTGATTATTCTTTCTACCCTTTCTCTCTTCTCCTGGGACTCCCACAGTGGTATGTTGTTTCTCTTGATAGTGTCCCACAGATCCCTTAGGCTCTATTCACTGTTCACATTTCTGTTTTTGTTTTTTTTTTCTTTTCTTTTTGTTCCTCAGATGGAGTAGGAAGCACAGGAAATCCATTTCTCTACCTAGACAACAATTGCACTGGCAGAAACTGTCCGAAATAACTATTTTGGAACTCTGGAGTCCACTTGAATTCTTGCATCTTCCAAGGGAAAGTTTGGTTGGTAAATTGAGGTTAATTTCAGTCAATGTCAGACTTTAGTGTAATAGCACCTCCCTGTTTCCTACCCCTCAACCCTGTGGCAGGCAGCCACGTTCACATTCCTGGTGTGGCTTGCTGGAGCCGTGGTGGGAAATAAGAATCTTGTTCGCCAAATACCGGAGTTCTGTGTTTTGATTGCTGATCACTCCTTTTGAGTTCTGAGATTCAGGCACAGAATAGCTGCCAATGTTTCAACCCTCATTGGCTGAAGCTAGCTCTATGGGATTTGAAGGAACAGCTCCTGTTTTGTTTTTTTGTTTGATTTTTTTCCCTTCAACTACACTTCGGAGCCAGACATTTAAAGATTAGGACATTCAAAAGCAATCACTTACATGGGGAAAATTAGAAAGCCACCATGTATAACCAGGAAAAGATGCAGATTCAGAAAAGAACTGAGAAGACCTTAATCTTTCACCTTAGGCTGATCCTGATCCCTGGCACAGAGACTTCCTTCAACAATAAAACAAACAAAAACAGCAATTCCTGGGAAAGGGGAAGAATCTGATTTCCACAGTTACTACATTATAAGATTCAAATGTCCATTTTTCAGCAAAAAAAATAAAAAGTCATACAAATAGGGAAGTATGGTCCATTCAGAGAAACAAAATAAATGAACAGAAACCATCCCTGAGAAAGATTGGACCTATGTCTTACTAGACAAAGACTTTAAATAGTCTTGAAGTTGCTCACTGAGTTAAAAGAAAACATGAATGAAGTCAGAAAAACTATGAAAAATGGGAATAGCATTAAAGATACAGAAATTATAAAAGGAACCAAAACGAAATTCTGAAGTTAAAAAGTACAATAGTAGAAATGAAAAATTCATTAGAAGGTTTCAAAATCAGGTTTGAGCAGGCAGAAGAAAGAATCAGCAAACATGAAGCTACTTCTGTTTTTTTGTTTTGTTTTTTTTTAATTTTTTTTTTTTAACGTTTATTTATTTTTGAGACAGAGACAGAGCATGAACAGGGGAGGGGCAGAGAGAGAGGGAGACACAGAATTGGAAGCAGGCTCCAAGCTCTGAGCCATCAGCCCAGAGCCTGACGCAGGGCTCGAACTCACGGACCGCGAGATCATGACCTGAGCTGAAGTCGGACGTTTAACTGACTGAACCACCCAGGCGCCCCGAAGCGACTTCTGTTTAAAACACCACTTTAGCCCTCTTCCCACACCCCACGCCAATCCCATCCCCTTTCTTCATCATTCAAGCCTTTATTTTTTAAAAATGTTTATTCATTTTGAGAGCACATGCGTGAGCGGGAGAGGAGCAGAGAGAGGGAGAGAGAGAATCTGAAGCATGCTCCTTGCTGTCAGTGCAGAGCCTGAGGTAGGGTTGGATCTCACAAACCATGAGATCATGACCTGAGCCAAAACCAAGAGTCCAAGAGTCGGATGCTTAACTGACTGAGCCACCCAGGTGCCCCTCAAGCCTTTCTGATCTTAGGCAGCCTCCAAACTGTCCCATTTACCCCATTTTGCCTTTTCTACTCCTACCAGAATGATCTTTCAGAAAATCCAAATCAGATATTTGGCACTGTCCTTGAAAACCTCTAAGGCCACACGTGTGCATAGATTGAATTTCCTTTTTTCAGTTTTAGCATTCACAGACTTTCCCATTCTGGCTCCAACAAACCACATTAATCCATTTGAGCCTTGAAGTATAATTTCCAGTTTCCAGGAAATAACAGGTCTAGAGGAACAAATGCAATGATCTCTTGTGGAAACAACCATTCAGATCTAGAGGGTGGGAAATTTTGCACTTAAAGTGGCCTGATTCTTGAGTAAGCCAGTATCTTAATATTTTCCTTAAGTGCTTGAGTAAAAAATACTTGAGGGATAGAACAACCAGATGCAGTATGTGGCCCTGGATTGGATACTGATTTGGGAAAACTAGCTTTAAAAAATATATTTCAGGGTCACCTGGGTGGCTCAGTTGGTTAAGCATCCGGCTTCGGCTCAGGTTATGATCTCACAGTTTGTGGGTTCGAGCCCCATGTCAGGCTCTGTGCTGTCAGCTCAGAGCCTGGAGATTGCTTTGGATTCTGTGTCTCCCTCTCTCTGTGCCTCTCCACCATTCACGCTCTGTGTCTCTCTGTCTTTCAAAAATAAATAAACGTTAAAATTTTTTTTAAAAAACTAAAAAAATAAAAAATATATTTCAGTCAACAGAATATTTGATTATCGTAGATAATAGATGAGAGGAAAACTTATGGAAATGATATTACTGATTTGGGAAAGCCAACTGTAAAAATATCTTTAAGTTGATAAAAAATCAAATGTGATCTAGGAATTAGATGAGAGGAAAATTTACTGAAATGGTAAGATGGATATTGTTAATTGAATAAAGCAGATTGCTAAACTGTGATCTCATTTTTTCAAAAACTATGTTGGCATCAAAGGATATGCATTACAGTATTAACATTGGTGGGAATGTTATGTTTTATTTTTTATTGCAGTTTGTCTCTATTTTCTATTTTACTCCAAGGCACACTGTACTGAACCTACAATAAAATTTTAATTAAAAATTTTGTTAAGATTTACATATATATTTGGGGTATACATATGAATCAGAGTACATGAAGGTATTGCCACCAAAATATTAAAAGTGTGTCAGGATTTCAGGGGATTTCCAAACACTACATCTATTATTTGATACTACTTTAAAATGGGTGTGTATTATTATATAACTGTATAAGGAGAAAAGGAACAAAGCAATTTTCCCGTGGGACTGCAGCCAAGTCTATTGTAATAGACAAGTCACAAAGAGGAAGGACTACGACAGAGCACGTTTTTGCTTTTTCTCTGGTTGATTTGGGTACATTATCCACAGGAAAACATTACATGACTCATTCACCAGGAAAAGAGCATAGGCTATTTGAATAAAGTAAGGGGAAGAGTGAAGGATAGGCTGTAGAATTAGTTTGTAAACTATCATGACTTAAGTAACACCTTTAGGAGCCACTGTTTTTGTTACCAACTACATTGTAAATTCATTCAGGACAGAAGCTTTAAATCTCATTCTGTTCCTTTTGCTTTATATATCACTTTTGAATTTTTATTTTTTAAGATTTTATTTTTAAGTATCTTCTACACCCAACGTGGGGTTTGAACTCATAACCCTGAGATTAAGGGTCGCATAGTCTATGGACTGCACCAGCCAGGCTTCCCACTTTTGAGTAATTTTAAAATAAAATCCTAGCCCCATCTTTGAATCTAATACTCTAAAACAATCTTGTTTATTGTTGACCTCTTCCCTGTGTCTCAAGTACCTCAAGGCAGCAGTGTTGTAGCCAGTAGCCCTTGGACTTGAGTCAAAAATTTTGCCTTTTAGACTGAAGTATTACTCAGGCCGGACTCCTTTATAAAATAAGAAAAATCGTAACATTCTCGTGGGTTTGTGGTAAAGTCAAATGAGATAACCATAAAAAGACCTATCAATATCTCGCACATTGCGCGCCTTCAATAAAGGCCAGGTGAGGTCAGTCAAGTAACACTGTCAAGGACTGCTTCTGAAATAGTACGTGAACGTGAAAGGTGAGCAGGGGATTCCTTGCTCTTTGCGGGTGTACCCCCTTTTGCCTAAAAGGCAAAAGCACTGCAACAGGTGCTACCTAGCCTGATTCCCCTGCCATGCTGTTTCCAGTCCTTGAAGTAGTTCACATAGTCACATAGCCACTGCCAGTCCAAGCCCAGATACATCACAGCGCTAAGTTCAGTTTCAATATTACTGACAGCGCAGGCGCAGACTCCCATAACAGAGTAAAAGCCCAGGTGGGGCTTCGAGGAAAGGAAGTACGCCCTCACCGCCTGTTGTTGGGCCAATGGGGCTACTCTGTTTAACCGCGGGCCTATGAAACGGGGCAGGAGGCGGGGCGGAGGGCGGAAGAAGCTGTTCTCACGTGAGTAGGGGGTGGGGAGGGAGGGGGCAGGGCGGCTAGGGAGGCCCAGGCGGCGGAGCCTCCGGGACGGCGAACGGCGGGCGGCGGAGGAGGAGACAGCGGGTCGGGTAGGGCCGCGTTTCCCCTCCTCGTCCTCGCACCCTCCTATCCACCAAGCCCCGGGGGATTCTCTGACAGCCCCTGCGGAGAGCCAAGCTGTGTTCTCATCCCGCGGGGCTGGGCTGGGCAGATTGCGCTCACCTCCCTCGACGAGCCGGGTTCTGAGGGTGCCGTGATTGGGGGGAGGGGGAGCTGTGGCGGAGGGGAGAGGGCGCATGCGCAGGCGAGAACGCTCCCGCAGCCCCTGCCCAAACCGGTTCCCCCTGTCTGGGTGGGTGTCTTGTCTGCCGAGTCCTGCACTTGGGGCGGTTCTTCTGACCCCCGGGCAAAGCTGGATTGTCTCTTGACTTGAATGTTTTGGGCCAGGTCCTGTTTGGGAATCTGACTACTCCCTACGCCTCAGTTTCTCCTCATTACCAGCTGGGCCTGTATTTGTGACTTCGGCTGGCTTGGGCCTCAGGCTAGCTTCCTGGGCTGCGCCGAATCTGAAAGACTTGCTTTCTTTTAGCGTTGGCCTGCCAACTCGTACTGGTCTCGTTTTACCCACTTGCAGTTAAAGTGTCTCACTCGCCCCATGTACTTTAAGTATCTGTTCTCAATACCTCATTGCTGTGTCTTTGATTCTTAGCAACCTTCAGGGTTTTAGAGGGTGAACCAGAGGAGAACCCTAGACTTCCAAGTATTCGCTGTCCATTGCCTCGTAGTACTTTGGTCCCTACTCTTTTGGCATTCCGACTGTTATCGTTTGCACCTGTTTTTACGGCATCTCCGTACTGAGGGTTACTGGGGGATTCCTTTATCATAGAAGCAAGAGTCTTAAGAGACTGTTCAAAGTGTCATGCTACTAGTGCTCCGTTAGTTTGAAATCATGTTCCAACTTGAATTTGCGATCTTGTGGCTTTTGTCGTTTTTATTAGAAAAAAAAAAACTGTCAGGGACAGGATTTCACCATTCATTTGATATTTTCATTCAAATAAACACCTGTGTTCACTTACATGTGACCGGAATAGTGGAGTATGAGTTTGTTTCCAGCTGCTTTATTTAAAAAGAGGAAAACAATGGAGGATGAATTGCACTGTTTGTCACAAACTGATGTTTGAAAAGTTGAAAAACTTAGATACCAAGGAAGTACACATTGAACTTTTTAAATGAAGGACCTGTTGGCTTTAATTCAAGTGTGTATAGGGTGCTATTTTAACATATACTGAAGGCTTTTAGGTGGAGTTTCCTTTAAAAAACTGAAAATGAATATGGGAAAGAGTTCTTTATGATTTTCTTTTATAGACCTTAGATTGCATTAATAAGATTTGAATCCATGATTGATTTGTATTTACTGGTAACATTTAAAATTCACATGGAACTTAAATACAAATTAAATTCGTAATTAAAACTAAACTGCTATGTTGCGGCACACTTTTCACTGTTGCAGTTTTATAACTCAGCATACTGTTGATTAACTTATGTCATTGGTGTTAAGTTATATATTTGTTTGGATAGTTAACCTACCAACTATATGCTTATTGGTCTCATTGGCATAATGTTGTGGGGTTTTTTTAATGTTTTTTATTTTGAGAGAGAGAGAAAGAGCATGCACGTATGTGCTAGCAGGGGAGAGGCAGAGAGAGAGGGAGAAAGAATCCTAAGCAGGCTCTTCACTGTCAGCACAGAGCCCTATATGGGGCTCTATCCCATGAACTCTGAGATCATGACCTGAGCCAAAATCGAGTCAGACGCTTAGCCAACTGAGCCATCCAGGCACCCTGTATAGTGTTTTATTAGCAGGTCACACATGCTTACTCTGGATTAAGTGGTTGTTCAGTGGGATACTGTAAAAGTGAAGACACCTGTTTCCTATCTTTTATTTAAAAAACAATTTTTTTAAACGTTTGTTTATTTTTGAAAGAGCGCAAGCGAGGAAGGGCACAGAGAGAGGGGGGCACAGAGAGAGGGGGACACAGAATCCAAAGCAGGCTCCAGGCACTGAGCGGTCAGCACAGAGCCCTACGTGGGGATGGAACCCCTATCTTTCATATTGCATATTGAAAGATGTGTATTTTGCACATTGTGTACATGAAGAAACCTCATTTCCACAAATATATCTCAACTTTACAGTCCAGATTCTTTAAAGAAGTAATTTTCTTTTATTGAGTGTATTTCCAGTTAAACTTCACGGCCCAAACTCTTTTAAAGAAGTCATTGTTGGGGCAGCACCTGGGTGGCTTAGTCAGTTAAGCGTCTGACTTTGGCTCAGATCATGATCTCATGATTCGTTCATTCGAGCCCTGCATCAGACTCTGTGCTGACAGCTCAGAGCCTGGAACCTGCTTCAGATTCTGTGTCTCCTCTCTCTGCCCCTCCCCTGCTCACTCGCGCGCGCTCTCTCACTCAAAAATAAATATTACAATTTTTTTTTAAAAAAAGAAGTCATTGTCTGTTATTGAGCATGTTTCCAGCTAATACATAGCCTACTTTGAAGGTCTCATCATTTCCCAGTGATTGTTTTCACAAGTGACCTTTGAGTACAGACTTCTGAAAATAATTTGTTTAAATCAGCACTACTGTTGACTGTCTTTTGGACACTAGTGTGCTGAAGTTCATATATAGTTCATATACATGCCTGTAATATCTTTGTAGTTTTCAATATAATTAGGTATGATTATACTTCTCAAGCGTATGGAATAAATGAACTTTTAAATAATCTTTCACAGAGATAGAACTCAAATATCAAAGAATTGCCAATTTAACCAACATGCATAAAGCAGAGTTTGGCATGACATTTGGGTGCTTTGTATGCAACTGCCTTGTTTTATTGATTTTCTATAGATTTAGATTCCAAAGAAAGAAAATCCAAGGCCAAGGACTCAACATCCCTGGGTATCAATGAAAAAACAGTACATCAATTAAACAGCTTTCTTTTTTGCATAAATTGGTTACCTGGTCCATCCCTAATCCCTCACCTCCTATTCTGTGTTGTTCTGAAAGATCTTGATTCTTTAGAAAACTTTTAAGTCAAAACACTACTGGATAGATATTTAAACTTATAACCACTTTTGTTGACCCTAACAGCCTTGTTTCTCTTCCTGTACAGACTGGCCAATATGGCAGTTTGCAAGTCATGACCACTTTAGTTTATAGAATTTAGCCTGGAAGTTTCTCCCTTTCCAAAGTAACCCTAATCTTTGAAGTAATCAGTGAGACTCTTTTGAAGATTGTTCTTTCCAGCATAGTAGAGTTTTATCAGGCCTGACCTTTCCCCCCAGATCCCCTTTTCTGTGGATCACCAAATAGTAAAAATAAAGCCCTTATTTTTAAGTTTATACCTGACCTTAAAGTCTGTTTGACCTTGGCTCTAAAGTAGGAAGTGTATCTTCTTAATTGTATGGCTGTGCTGCCAGATTTGGAGGTCCATATCTCTCAAGAGTTCATGCATGGTTGTTACATATCTCTAGTTAAGGTTGCATTCACTTTTATATTATAAATCAGTGCTTCTTGGGATCTATTAATCTTTTTGGGAATAAATTCTTCTCTGTACTAAAGTCTGTCATTTACTTAGGTATGTTAGCAAATTAGTGTCTATGATAACTTTAACAACAATGTTATTAACTGTAAAGTTTTAATTTGACTGTTATTAAAATTTATTTTTCTATTTCCTTATTTGTACATTTTGGTAATTATAACCAACAACCTTTGGTTATAATCTTATTTCCCTTTTTTATTTTTTTATTTATTTTTTATTTTTTATTTTTTTAAATTTTTTTCAACGTTTATTCATTTTTGGGACAGAGAGAGACAGAGCATGAACGGGGGAGGGGCAGAGAGAGAGGGAGACACAGAATCAGAAACAGGCTCCAGGCTCTGAGCCATCAGCCCAGAGCCTGATGCGGGGCTCGAACTCACGGACCGCGAGATCGTGACCTGGCTGAAGTCGGACGCCTAACCGACTGTGCCACCCAGGCGCCCCTTATTTCCCTTTTTTAGAAGATGGCCTTTGTATCAGAAAAAGGAACTGATTGGCAAACTCTTCCTTTGGGAATATATTTTAAATATCAAGGGTATTAAGAGACAGCATGCAAGGCTAAATTGGATTAAATGTTGGGCATTTGTATAATACTGGGAAGAGCCACAAGTTAATCATTTTAATATTTTTAGTATAGAGGTAATAAACTCTTTTATACCCTTGAAGTATGCTGATAAACGGATTTTGGCAATGTAAGAGTAGGAACTTGTCATGTAAATCTCTTTTGCTGTGACACACGATTTTCTATAAATAGACCTCTGATATATCTGCAGGAGAGAAATGGTTATATCCTTGTTGTAGCTACCTGTTGAATTCTTTGTGAATTGAAGAAAAATCAGAAATCTGTCTAACCGCAAAACCTAATATTTCTTTTAGAAAAATTGTTTCCTAGCAGGAACAAATTTTATTTTTAATTATTTTTTGCTGTTGGTTATGAGAAACAATCTTTTCAGATTTAAAAACACCTGTGGAACTTAATATTTGTGAATTTTTTGATACCTATTTTTTATTAACATAAATTAGATACCAAAATAAGAAGGTATTCTTAAGGCTTATTTGTGAAATTTTAAATCTTACACAGTGCCGATTCTGATGCTATGAATGAAGGTGTGCACTAAATGTGTATTGGTTGCTCTGTACAACACACTTGTTGAATGTCCCACCACCCTTGTATAACTATGGACCAGGGCCACCTTGTGTCAGAAGGTGCAGAAAACATGTATGTCTGTGCCAAACATTTGTGTTTTGTCTACACACATTTCCTGAAAATCAAAAAGAAGTTACAGAAAAGAGAAACTGTATTTACTGCATTTATCTTAGGCTCTATCAATTAATTTGCCTGCTTGGCATTAAACTTACATAATTTAAGGACAATTGAATAAAATAAACATTTAAGATTTAAGTGTAGACAGGTTGCCATTCTAAATGGAATAGATCTTCACTGTGGATGAGAAGGAACTATATTGACTAATTTCCTAAAATAAGGGAAAGTCTTTGGGCAGTCCTGCATTGCTTTAAAATATTCATATTTTTAGGGGCACCTGGTGGCTCAGGTGGTTAAGCATCCAACTCTTGATTTTGTCTCAGGTCATGATCTCACAGGTTGTGAGTTCAAGCCCCACATCAGCCTTTGTGCTGACAATGCCCAGCCTGCTTGGGAGTCTGTCTCTGTCTCTCTCTGCCCCTCCCCTACTCTCCATCTCTCTTTCAAAATAAATAGAAATTTTAAAAATGTTCATATTTTTAGACTTATAAAACACTAATGTAAATTATATTATGCTTTAGAAATTTCCAGAGAAAGAAGAAAATGAGGAAACTTTTTTTTTTCAAATGTGTATTAGAAAGGTCAGACATACAATCTGACTTTGTGAATGAGTAGTACATTAGCATTAAGCTACTTTTCTTGTGTTCCCAGAGTTAGGTTTCTGTTGTGGAAATGGCATCCAAATAATTTAAATATTTAGTTCAGAGTTACTGTGTTGAAGTGGCATAAAGTCCTTTTACCTAGAGTTCTGGAAAAAATTGAAGTGCTGTCTCCTAAAATATCCACAGGAACATGGGGAAATCACCTAGATGGGTTGTTGTGTGTGTGTGTGTGTGTGTTTTGTTTTTGTTTTTTAATGTTTATTTATTTTTGAGGGAGAGAGAGAGACAGTGTGAGCGGTAAGGGACAGAGAGAGAGAGGGGGAGACAGAATCTGAAGCAGGCTCCAGGCTCTGCGCTGTCAGCCCAGAGCCCGATGCAGGGCTGGAACTCACCAACCGTGAGAGATCATGACCTGAGCCAAAGTCGGATGTGCCCCCCCACCCCCAGCAACATGGTTTATTTATGTATTTTTAGGTGTCAACAGTATTGCATTCAAATAATCAACTCAGTTAAATGAAATATTTTGTGTACATTTCATCTTCTTATCTCTTGTACCTTTCATTAGAGGTATCAAGATATAGGGGAGTGAGTGTGAACTTGGAATCAGTAATATCCCAGATCTTGCACTTACTTAGTATATGACTGAAAGTAAGCTACTGAATACTCCAAGACTTAGTTTCTGTATTTGCAGAAATGGAACTGCTTATGCTTACATCATGGATTAGGACTGGACAACACCTGGCCTGGCTACTTTCCTGGTTACTCTCATTCATAAAAGAATAGAAAGGTTCAGTACTCTCATTTCACATATCAGAAAACTGCAGCTACAACATTATTTGAGTCATGTCAAGGAGGAGTTCTGTTTTTTTTTATATTGTACCAGACTATTAACTTTAATAAAGCTTCATTACTCATGACAAAGTGAGAAATAACTGAAAACATTGGTTGTCTTCCTTAGGCCCTTTACTGTATTGATTTTGTGAGTTTTATTCTAAAGATCCTATAATGTCATGATTAGGCTTTAAAAACTTGTATTGACCAATGAATGGATAAACA
Organism: Leopardus geoffroyi; assembly: GCF_018350155.1. Taxonomy (NCBI): domain Eukaryota; kingdom Metazoa; phylum Chordata; class Mammalia; order Carnivora; family Felidae; genus Leopardus; species Leopardus geoffroyi. The sequence continues at coordinate 82,281,223 of NC_059342.1, forward strand.
AAATGTAGCATATTTATAATTTTTTTAAAATGTTACTTATTTTTGAGAGCGAGAGAGAGAGAGAGAGACAGAGTGCAAGTTGGGAAGGAGCATAGAGAGGGAAACAGAATCTGAAGCAGGCTCCAGGCTTTGAGTTGTCAGCACAGAACCTGAAAAAGGGCTTGAGCCCACAAGCCACAGGATCATGACGTGAGCCAAAGTCGGACACTCAACCGACTGAGCCACCCAGGCACCCCAAAAATGTAGTATATTCCATGGAATGTTATTCAGCCTGAGAGAGAAAGGAAGTTCGGACACATGCTATAATGTAGATGAACTTTGAAGACATTATGCCAAATGAAATAAGTCAACCACAAAAGGACAAATGTTGTGTGATTCCGCTACTTTTTTGAGGTACCTAGAGTAGTCAAATTCATAGAGACAGAGAATAGTGTGTTGGTTGCCTGGGAGAATGGGAGTTGGTGTTTAACGGATATAGACTTTCAGTTGGGGAAGATGAAAAAGTTCAAAAAATGGATGGATGATGGTGATAGTTGCACGTAAGTGTGATGTATTTAATGCCACAAAATTGTACACTTAAAAATGGCTAAAACGGTAAAGTTATGTATATTTAACCACAACTTTAAAAAGATTAAAACTGTAAAATTTTTTTAAAAATTAAAAAACTTAAATCCTTTTGTCTTACTAATTTCTGTATTCCTATAATTAAATTATCCTTTTTTAGTTTATCTGGAATTGAACTAAAAGAGCCACTTCATAGTTTAAAGAAGTGAATTGTCACAGGCATTGCAAATTAAAATTTGCCTAGTGATGACTTTTAGATAAGCCGGTTTTTCTTGCTTTTAAGTGCTGTAGGCCCAAGATGATTGTTTTATTTTCTTTTTTTGGTTTTTTAAGATAAGCTGGAATTATTCAGAAGGCTTAAATTAATATGGTTCTCTTAGCTCACTAAAAATAATTCAAAGAAACAGCCTTCAAATTCAGAGTCAGACTTCAACAAAGACACATCTATTGTTTAGCAATTAGTAGTGGTGGAAAGGAATTTACTTTTATAAAGAAGGGATGATTTTCCATTGAGTTTTGTTAGATTTGTCCCACCCTTCCCAGGGCTAGGCTATGAGAAATTCATGTGAAAACCAATGCAGGAAAACAAACTCTGGAGCCAAGGAAAAAAGAAAAAATTGAGATTAATATAGTGTGATTAAAAAAAAAAGAACTTCTTTGTCCACTTTAATTTTAAAGGGCTACAAACCCAGAGGATTGACCTGTTATAGCCTCTTTGAGACTTGATTCTTTTTCTTCCTTTTTGTTTTTTTCTGAACAGACAGCAATCTTATCAGGTCTGTGTTTTAGAAGGATAAAATTGGTAGCTACATAGAAGATGAATTAGACTCGGGAGAGAATAGAGTTAAGAGGAGAGATGCATTCCAGAAAAGGACAGAAGCACCTAGATACCTGGATTTGGATCAAGATCCACAGTTTTATCTATGAAGCTAGGCAGGTTATTGAATCAGTCTAAGCCTCTATTTGTCATACGAAGTTAATGTCTTTCTGGTAAAGTTTGTGTGAACATTAGAAACAATGCGTGTAAAGCTTTTTAGTACCATATTGGACATTTAATTGTCCATAGTAACTAATAAGTAGTATTGTCTCTTTATATTTAGCGAGATGATTTAAGTATTCCCCTTAAGATTTCCCAAAGTTGTACTCATTTGCTCACTGGTTGAACAACAAAAATTATGGGTATTGAGAGGGAAGTGATAAGAGAGTGTTTTGGTCCAAAAGGAATCTGAGGTATGTTTTCTGGCTCAGTGTTAACTGCCTTTGGGCTTGACAGTTGGAAATTTGATGAAGAGTCAGCCAGGCACACTCAAGAGTAGTTCTTTTTGAGTCTCTTCATTCCAGTTGTCATCCATATCCACTTCCCCAAGTCACAGCATGTAGTATAGCATATTAGTCATTTGTCCTCCTCACATTACTTAGACCGTACCACTTAAACACTGATTAAAGAGTATTGTTCAACTAGATTTTTTGAGTGCTGCCAGTAAGCAAGGATATAAAAATAATACGAATAAAATCTAACATCCCTGTACACGGATAGTTCACAGGGATGTGTGAGCTTATTGTATGCCCAGCATTTACTGTAGTGGTTTATACGTTATAATTATTTCTGGAATGAATGACCAACCAATATAGTGGAGTAGGAAAGAGGTATAACATTATTTTACTGTGCGATAAATGCTATAGTTCTGTGATAGAATTAAAAAGCAAATAAACAAAAGCCTTAGGAGCCCTAGAGCAAAATAATGAATATTGCAGAAGGAAATGGGGAGATAGAATATGAATATTTGATTGTATCATAAGATTGCTGGTGAGGGAGAAGGACTACCTGGAGAAATGAAGACATTCCTAGATTAGCCAACAGCATGAACAGAGGCTTGAAAGCATAAAAATGCATGACATATTTGGTGAGTTTCTGGTGTGGTTTGATAGAAGGAGATAAGACTAGAATGATAGATTGTCTCCATATTTAAGACTAGAATGATGGATTGTCTCCATATTTGAAGACTAATGATATAGACAGTTTGGATTTTATTCCATTTTCCGTCAAGAGTAGTCAGAGGTTTTGAGGAAAGAATGGGATATATGATCAGATCTAAATTTCAGATGTTAGCTGTGGGACCTTGATAATCAATGCCTAGAGAGAGTCTAGAAAGGGAGACTTATGTTGCAGTTAAGTTGAAAGAGAATGAAGTACTCACAAGTCAGTGACATGAAGGATGGCAAGGAAGGAATAGGATTGGGGTATGTTTTGGAACTAAAATCCATTAGAGTTCCAAGAGAGAATGAGAGAACGAGAACTTTTTTTTGACATCTCTGTCTTGGATCAGTGGTTGTTAACCAGGATAGGGAACCTATGAGGAAGAATATGCTTATGTGATGGATGGGAATTTACTTTGGACACGTGACATTGATTTTGAGATGGCCATGGGACACATGTAGCAGAGTTGTCCTATGTATTCTCACAACATCCTTTGCATACCATTATTTTTTACCAAGCACTATACTGTTTTATAATTACTTGTTTATTTGTCCATTTTTTCTACTGCTGTAAGCCTATCAAAGGTAAAGACTACCTATTATTCCTCACCATAACATTATACATAGTTCCTAGCACATTGTCAGACACTTAATACTGAATAGAAAGGAAAACATAACACGAGTAGCTATATGGAATTAGGGAGAAAACGTAGAACTAACAGTATCATCAGCATACCAAAAACAAAAAAAGTTACAGCCATGTGAGCTAATGAGAAAGTCAGAGAAAAATAGAAAAAGAAGAGGGACAGGGTGGAATTTAAAGAAGGGGCAGAAGAAAAGGAACCTAAGTGATAGCTGAGAAAAGATAGTTGGAGGTAGAAAATGGAAGCAAGAAAAAGTTTCAGAATAAGGAAATGGTCAGTATTTTCATTTATTTCAGTGGTAAAATGATGAGAACTGTAAATAATTCTTTGGGTTTTGAAATTTTGTATTGTTGTTGATTGATTTTTTTTTTTTTCCTTCCAAAATGATGCTAGGAGAGGGTAAACAAAATGCCGGGGCTACAGATGAGGTTTTAATACGTTTTTTAAGAGGTTCAGTGAGGGTTGGTGAAAGGTAGGGGAGCCAGATTTTTCATTGGGATTGCTCTCTGAGTGGGGTGTCCTGTTGAAGTGGTAGAGGTGGAGGCAGTTAATACTTCTTCAAGAAGAAAGAGTTTCAAGAAAACGAAGGAAATAAAGATACATTAGAGCCCTGGAATAGTGGCTGGGAACTACCACATTTTGTCTCAAGCATGTCAAGTTCAATTACAAGTATCATTCACACCTCTTTTATCAAGTTACGTAGGTCACTTACTGGGAGGTGATTTTTGCCTCTACTAATTGCACATTGGCAAATTCATGCCACTGCAAGTTCACTGTTTATGTTACTCTTCTGAATGTTAGTAACTAAAAAACAATACAAATAATCTGATAGTACTCCGTCCAAAAAAAGACTTCAAGTTTTTGAAAAGTAAGTAAACACTGATTATGTCCACTGCTTTTGAAGGACTATCAGAAGAGCATTTATCATGGGCAGTTCTTTTTTATTTTATTCTCCATTAGCTGGGTCTCTAGTGTTTAAAAGGAGATTGAGAATGAAAATCTTCTTTTGGCAAGACCGAGGTGCATTCTTTGCCATGATCTTTGTAGAAGTCCATAGTTAAGCATAGGACCCTAAGCATAGTACCCTGTCACTTAGGGTACAGAACAGTGAATTTAGGCAAAAAGTTCGTAAAGAGTTTTGATATCGTGAGACTAATTTTCTTTGTTTTATATTAAGTAAGCTCTGTGCCTAACATGGGGCTGAGACTCATGACCCTGAGATCAAGAGTCTCATGCTCTGCTGATTGAGCCATCCATGTGCCACATAAAGCTAATTTTCAATTAGAAAATCTCTAGGGATCTTTTTTTTTTTTCCAACGTTTATTTATTTTTGGGACAGAGAGAGACAGAGCATGAATGGGGGAGGGGCAGAGAGAGAGGGAGACACAGAATCGGAAACAGGCTCCAGGCTCTGAGCCATCAGCCCAGAGCCCGGCGCGGGGCTCGAACTCACGGACCGCGAGATCGTGACCTGGCTGAAGTCGGACGCTTAACCGACTGCGCCACCCAGGCGCCCCTCTAGGGATCTTTTATATGTCAGTAAGGATACAAGTAGTGAAAGAAATTGTGAATAATATAACATATTTGAACTTCTGGGTATGATGCAGGAGGCTGCATAATTAAACAAAATTACCTATAGTTTTACATGACTTACTGACTTATAAAAGGAGATACAGAAGGAAACATCCCTGGACTTGACTCACCAACCTCTCCCTGTTAGTAACTAGACATGCTGGGGTCTAGGGTATCACTTGCATAAAAGAAGGAAACAGTTGTTGCCTACCAATACCAGGGTGTGCATAAGTCTATTATCTTACTTAAAATGGGATAAAAATCCTTACTCTGTTACAGAATTGTTAGGATGATAAAATGAGGTAATGAGTGTATACGTTTTAGTAATCTGTAAAATATCATACAAAGATAAAACATTTTTATTTAGAGTATTCCTTCACATTTATTTACATGTAAACAAATTAGAATGTGGAAAATAGGAAAGCTATATATTTTGTCCTAATATTGTGTTTCCTAAACTGAATTATTTAAATTAGTTGATACTATTTCTCTTAAAATTGGAAGTTAGCTTGAAAAGCTATAACTCTTGGGTGCTTATGATGTTCTATGTGTATTGTTAAATGAGATGTACACCTGTTCCTTAGTAATTTTTATAGTAGTTGTGTTTTCTAGTAGTTATATAGTAGTAGATAGTACCTCATTTCACTTATGAAAACTCAGGCTCATTATGACGAAGCTTACACTGTCATTATTCTAACTTGGATTTTTCCTAAGTCTTAATTGTGTGCTTTACCGTCATAAATATGATTTCTTATTGTCAGTCTATAAAAGATGATCTTACCTTTTCATTGGGTGGCTCTTGCTCTTTTCCATCTTTATTTGCCATTTATCTTATTTATTTTTTAGCAAATATTTGAGCACCTAATGTGTGCCAGGCATTGTCCCAGGTGCTAAGGATATAGCAGTTAATGAAACAGACGAAAATCTCTGCCCTGATGGAATTTAGGTTCTAGCTTACATGATATTTAAAAACAAATGATTAAAAGGTAAAGTGTGTCAAGTGGTGATTGATAGTATGGGGACAGGTAGGAAGATACATGGTAGCGCAGCGTGTTTTGGTGAAGAAGCTTGTTTGCTTTGTCCATTAGTTTAAACTCAGAATTGGAATCTGAAGGATGAAGAATTACAGTAGGGGTCTTCTTGTGGTAAATGGTATGAGGGATTAAAAACAAAATTACTTCATGTGGTCTCAAGACAGAGGTTGTGAATACTCTACAATTTTTCCAGGAGTACACCAAGTTCCGGGACACCTCTTTATTGTGGAGGCCAGAGAAGGGGAATCTTACTGTAATTTTCCTGTACTACTTCATGTTTTGATAAACTCATTCCCACCGAGTGATTCAGTTTTTTACAGGTGCCAAAACAAATAGTATTTTATAAAGTGTATTTTCCTATCACCTCCTCAAAGGAAATAGGTTGAACTTTGAGTCTGCCAAGTCTTCTCAGTTCCATAGTGTAAATACTGAAGTATATTATTTTTTTGAGTCTAGAGTATTATAGAAAGTTGTCAATGTCTCAGATCATAGCTTTAGAGAAATTTCCCAGGCCCTGTGCTATCCTGTTAATCACAATTTAAAAAATGGGAAAGGACTAATTAAGCATGAAAACCTTGCCTAAATTACTAGTTCTATAAAAGATAAAGGTTCCTTTACCCAATCCTGACTGTTTTTGGACAAGGCTCAAATTTGTGTCATTGGAAAAGCATCATAATCTGACCGAAAAAGTATAGCTTCTGGAATCATAGATAACTGGGTTCAATTTTTGGCTTTGTCTCTAACCAGTTACATTACAGCCATTATCTTGAACCAGTTACACCATCTCTCTAGGTCTCAATTTTCTTATCTGTGTAATAAATAATATGAAGATTAAGTTAAGAGGCACTCACCATCAAATTGTAACACATTGTAATAATATAAAAAATGTAAAATGCTATAGGAGCAGAAATAAGGCAGGCAATTTATTTGGTTCTGGGATGAGGATGGGCAGGCTACTAGGAGAAGAGGAGTTACATCATGAATGATGAGTTGGAGTTGATGGAGTACAGAAGCAAAGAAATCACTTCAGGAAGAGGATCCAGTGAGGGCAAATAACATGGGAGTGTTTAAGTATATATCCTTAGCAAGTACATTACCTCTTCTAATCTATTTCTCTTTTTCTTTATTGAAGTATAATTGACATACAATATCCTACTGGTTTCAGCTGAAATTAGTCTAGGTCCTTGTCCCAACTTGTTCCCATTGTTTTCTTTACCCTAAATCAGTACCTATTAACTTGTTCAATGTGCCTTTGTTTTCTGCTACACTATACACTCCTTTGGGGCAAGAATCTAATTTCTCGTGTGTTTATCATGTATTATTCTTTATACACTAGACACTTAATAAGTATTCATTGAATGAATGAAGCAAAACTACGTTAAAAATTTTCAAATAAGTACATTTTGAAGTGTCTTTGAATGCCATACTATACATTTAAATTTAGTCCTATGAAATGTAAATCTGATAGTCATTTAAGCAAGGGAATTAATTTAAATAGAAAGCAGCAAAGAGTACTCAAGGGTTCGAGCCTTAGTTATGCCTAGTTAAATGACCTTCTCTTGGAGTTGCCATTTTCTCATCTGCTTAACAGTATTGATCATTTCTGAGTTTCTTTTGAAGTATAATATTCAGGGATTGTGTAATTCCTACTGCCAGGTGTTTATTTAGATGTGAGCCTTTGGGGGGAAAATAGTGCTTGGCACATGGTGTATGCTCAATAAATATATGTTCAATTGAAAGCCCAAAGCATAAATCAGGACTTCTTAATTGGAGAGATTCAACAGACTCAGAAACTTTACCTCTCTGAGGTACACGATGAGCATGGAGCTTGGAGCTACTTTTGTTTATTGGTTAAAGCTCTCTGAGTATGTTGTATTGTTTGTTCTGTTGCTGTTTTGGCAACCAAATGGGAACATAGCCATAAAGTATGCAGAACCAGGTTTTTAAATGGTAGATGAGTTTAAGTTTTATTCCAGGAGTCAATAAATAATTGAGTGGCTTTTTATAAGTGACATATTTTTATGCTTCTTGCTGGGAATTTTTGGCATGAAACTCTTACTGGTAATGTTCGTGTTGAGTTGAGCTCTTAAGAAACCATGGGATGGGAAGATTGAGTTTTTAATGGATTTCTGATTTCTTGCTATGTAAAGTATTTCCCAGCTTTAGAATTTCTGCTTGCTCTGTCTTGAATTTATTTCTCTTGAGGATGAATATGAAATTTTATTGTTTAAAAATGTCTTGTTAATATTTGAAATTTAAGTATCAATAATATTAGAAAAACCTTATTGTCCTATGTGCTTTCAATTTTATTTATGTGTACAGCTTTACAGATTAAAGAGTAGAAAACAGAAGTTTAGTACTTTATAGTGTTCAAAGTCCAAGAATAGAGTTGTAACATATGCCAAAGAAATCACTGTAGGTAGGCAGTTGTTCTCAAGGGATTATGTTTTATTTATTTATTTTATATCAGAAATATCTTGGCCCTGAATAGCATCAAATTCCTTTACTATCTAGAATAAAAAGCCTAAATTGTAAGTAAAGTCTTGGGAAAATATTTTGGAAGTATTATTTTTAAGTTTTCCATATGTATTTTGTAAGAATTAGAGCATAACTGAATATCTGGCAGACATTCTATATGAGTATCTTTATGGTTTTTGTTTTTCAGGCATTTTTAAAATATTTAATCATTCATGAGTTGAGCTTCATTCTTGAGTCATGGATGACAAGGCTTCTGTTGGAAAAATCAGTGTCTCCTCAGACTCAGTATCTACTCTTAATAGTGAAGATTTTGTCTTGGTTTCCAGGCAAGGAGATGAGACACCATCTACAAATAATGGAAGTGATGACGAGAAAACAGGACTCAAGGTAAAACTCCATAACCTAAGATTTTTTTGCTTAGCCTTGCTAAGCTCATTGCACTTGGCCTATAATAGGAAGGTATATGGAGTGAAACTGAAAAAATGGAAATAATATCCTAACTTTCTTAATGCTTAATTTTATTTACAATTAGTGATGGTGACAAATTTATGTTTGATTAAGGAGTTTCAATTTGATTAGCTTCTAAATTTTCTAATACCCCAACTCTCAAAACTAGTGGTCATGATATAAATATTTAAGTATTGTTTTTATTCTCCCATTAAATTAGAGTTTATTTCTAATTATTTCTTTTGGGCCCAGTATATGTAGTGTAAAGACAAGGGCAGGTCAGCAATGCTATTTGTAAAAAAATAAATAAATAAATTTTAGGATTATCGAAACTGAATATTAAATACCTTGGTTATTGGCCACTGCAGTTTGTTATATTTTCTAAGCCAAATAAACGATTACTTTTCACATACTCTGTTGATCATTCTTTTTATGGATGTAAATAAAAACATTATTGGTTAATGTCATTTAAAATGTAAATAGCTTTAAAAATATTACCATTCTTGTTTATGTTTATCCATTCAGAAACTATTTATGGAGTATTGATTGTGTGCCAAGTACTAAATACTGGAGATAACAGTGATGAATAAGGCCACAAAGCCCCCGGCCCTCACAGAGCTGTTATTCTCAGACTTTAAAACAGACTTTAAGCAGATAAGAAAATGAATATGTTAAGTAAATTTAGGTGCTGTGAAGACCATCAGAGTGGGGTACATGGATAAAGAGTGAAGGGCTGTTACTATTTTAGAGAATGTCTTGAAATGACATTTGAGACAGAGACCTGAATGAAATGAGGAAGAAGACCATGGAGAAAGCTGGGAAAGAGCTTTTTAAAAGGAACAAGAAGATAGAAAGACCCTGAGGAGGACCACTCTTATTAGGACAGAAAGATTAGAGCAGAGTGAATAAAGTAAATAAAAAGTGGTAAAGTATGCTATCCAGTGATTGGCAGAGGCTGGATCATGTAGAACTTTGTAGAGCTTAGAAATTTGAACTTAGTTATAAACATGAAGGGAGGGTGTTGGAGAGTTTTCAATGGGGACATGATCTGATTTACATTTTAAAAAGCTCACTGGCTGAGAGATATTTCCAGCATGGCAGCATAAGGAGCTCTCTGGACCCATTCCTTAGCAAAATTGGTGACAATTATTTAAAAAAAACAACATTTAAAGTCTTTGGAAATGTTCTAAAGGAAATATAGCAACTGAAGAAACATTTATTCAAGGAAATTTACTAAAATTTGGTAAAGAATCTGTGGTATTTGAACCAAGTCCATTGCTTTCCTCACCTATCCCAGTTGAGGAAGATGGCCACTCCACTCCACATCAGTGCAGTCAAGAAGACAGGATTTCCCCTCCCCCCAGCTCCTCACTGGAGGGCTGTCTTCTGGGAAGAGCAGGATGATTGCATTTCTCATCCTGCCCCCAGCTACATTTTGCTAGCCAAGTGTGACTCAGTGCTGGGGGCTCCCTTTTTTTGCTCAGTCCTGTTCTTGGGATAGAGGCTCTACTTTGGGCGCAGTGCTGCTGAGAATATTGAGAGTCCAGCTGCCTTAGCTTTGGCCTCTAAGTAGTGGTTCCACACCACTACAGGCAAGCAAAAGACCTGAGACTACTATATCAAGTCCTACACCCTCCAAGCACTCAGCTTCTAGAGATGGGGTGTCACTCAAAGCATGTTATTGTCCACCCTCCCAACTTTATAGCTGTGGCTTACAGATTTTCTCTGTAATGAGAAGGGCATCATAAAACAGCTCCTGATCTCTTCCCAGAGAAACTGACTTTATTTATAGCAGAGTGTAGAGAAGTTCAAGCCTAAGGGTACTCTCATAAACCATAGAGATTGTGGCGAAAGGTAACTGAGAAGAGTTCGGCAGATTGATTGGACATATAGATTTAACTGTAGGCTTACTAGGAGGAAACTGACTCTTAGTGTCAGAACAAATCTCAAATGTTGACCTCCAAAACTCTCCCTTCAAACTAATGTCAATTTGATTAGTTTATTCTGTGCAGTAGTTTGTACTCAAGTGAAAACTTTAGAGCAACTGGCCATATTAGTGGAGTTTAACATTTAGGTATGGTCAGAGAAAGAGACCAAGCACTCTGACAAAGTTGCTCTCATCCCAGGATGTCTGCAGGTAAAGCCAAATCATCCCAGAGGAACAATGGCAGAGGCTTAACACTATAGGAATTAGGGGAATAGAATTTCCTAAAGTAAGCCATCTAGCTGCTAAATAAGCAAGCATAAAAAATAACATGTCCCAGAGTGGGGAGACCAGTACTGTGACTTGGTACAGTATATTATCTAAAATGTCAAGTTTCCAAAACAAAATTGTGAAACATGCAAATAAACAAGAAAAAATAACCTATTCATCATTAAAAAAAAAAAAAATCAGGTAGCAGACACTGCTTGTGAGAGTGACATGTTGGATTTAATATGCAAACTCTTCAAAGTAGCCATTAAGTTCAATGAACTAAAGAAATCATGCTTAAAGAAATAAAGTATGATGATGTCAAATCAAATAGAGAATATCAATATGGAGATAGAAATTATAAAAAAGAATCAAATGGAAATTTTGAAGTGGAAAAGCACAATAACTGAAACGGGAGATTCAGTGAGAGGGGCTCGATAATAAATTTCAACTGGCAAAAAAGAATGAGAGGTGATGTCATCAAAATGTAGTCATTTTCAGGATTTTCAAGGAATTTTCTACCATCGTACCCTCAGAGAACACTGATTTAGACAATTGCTCATGGATGAGAGAGGCTTTGTGGAAGTTGAGGAACCCGTCAGAGAGGTTTCAGTATACTTGGAGAAAAAACATCCAAGATTGGATCCATTGAAGACAATAAAAGGAGCAGTTTCACTTTACCTGTGTCACCCTTCCCCTAAGACCACACACGTCAGTGCCAGTGAAGACTTAGCCCATGATTTCCTCCGTATGGGAAAGTGAAAGCAGGTGATTGCATACCTGGATTCCACAGCTGTGTGAGATACTCTCCCAAAAGCTTACTTCTTTCTTTCTTCATCCAAAATATCAAATTGTGAACTACACGACTTGGGGGGTGGATAGTTGGGAGAAGAGCATCTAAAGCTGGGAATGGAACATATCAAAGAGACACATTTTATTAACTGCTTTGGGAGCTCCATGAGGAAGCCCATTCATGAGCCACTGGGGTTGTCTCCCCTACTGGCTCATGGGTACCTCCAAGCTCTCTGCAGCTCACTCAGACACACCCTCACACAGTGACTGCCTTCTTGTGCATGCCCCTGAGGGCAAGAATGGTCAAAATGAGGGGAGCCTGGGTGGCTCAGTCGGTTGAGCGTCTGACTTCGCCTCAGGTCATGATTTCAGTTTGTGAGTTCGAGCCCCGCGTTGGGCTCTGCGCTGACAGCTCAGAGCCTGGAGCCTGCTTCAGATTCTGTGTCTTCCTCTCTCTCTCTGCCCCATCACCACTCATGCTCTGTCTCTCTCTGTCTTAAAAATAAATAAAACATTTAAAAAAAAATGGTCAAAATGATCCTTTGCAGATGGCTAGTGAGCATGCATAGAGACTGGATTCTGTGGGATAAGGAGAAACCACATGCTTAAGCAGTCATCACCACTTTAGGGAATGCAAATGCAATGGAAATCATCAAGGGCAGACTGAATCAAGCAGATGAAATTACTATGAGGTAGAAGACTATTTGACATTATCTAGTCTGAAAAAAAGAAAAATGAAAATGAGTAAGGAAAGCCTATGCGAACTGTGGTATACCATTAAAATAAACAATGTATGCATTATTAGTGTTCCAAAAGAAGAAGAGACAGGAAAGTGGGCAGAAAGCTTATTGAGACATAATGAATGAGACTTTCCCAAATTTGGGGAGAGATTTGGACATCCAAGTTCATGAAGCTTATAGGTTTCCCCAAGATTTTAACCCAAAATGATTCTTTCCAAGACACATTATAATAAAACTGTCTAAAATAAAAGACAGATTTTGGGGCTCCTGGGTGGCTCAGTCGGTTAAGCATCTGACTTGATTTCAGCTTAGGTCATTATCTTACAGTTTGTGAGCCCCATGTCAGGCTCCACACTGACAGTATGGAGCTTGCTTGGGATTCTGTCTCTCTGCCCCTCCCCTCTTTCTCTCTCTCTCTCAAAATAAATAATAAGACAAAGGTATTAAAAATAACTATAGTTAATGAAATTAATAATATATGAAATGAATGATATAATAACAAATATACAATATAAAAAGTTAATATGTACATCAAAACTCTAAAATGTTGAGGAGAGTGGTGTGTTTGTATATGATTAAAGTTTTATGAAAGTCAGATATACTGTTGTATTAGTAAGATGTTTTATGTAAGCATTATGGTAACCACAAAGCAAAAATCTATGATAGTTACATAAGAGATAAAAAGAAGAGAATCAGGGTATACCGCCTTGAAAAATAACAGTTCACAAAGGAAGACAGTGAGAAAGGAACAAGGGAACTACAAAACAACCAGAAAACAATAACATAGCATTATAAGTTCATACCTATCAATAATTACTTTAAATGCAAATGAACCAAACTCTGCAAATGATGTAGTGTTGAATGGATAAAAAAATAAGACCTTCCCACTGTATTCTGCCTGTTAGAGACTCATTTCAGCCTTAAGGACACACACAGACTCCATGTGAAGAATTGGAAGAGCTATTCCATGAAATGGAAACCAAAAGAGAGCAGGGATAACTAAATTTATAACAGACAAAATAGACTTTAACTCAAAAACTGTAAGAAGAGACAAAGAGTATAATGAAAAATGGGTCAGTTCATTAAGAGGATATAACAAGTGTAAATATATATGTACTGAGCATCAGAGTACCTAAATACATTAAACAAAATAGATCTGAAGGAAGAGATAGACCATACGATAATAATAGGGAACTTCAGTAGTCTGTTTTAAACAACGGATCACTTGGACACAAAACTAATAAGGAAACTTTGGACTTGAACTATACCTTAAACCAAATGGGCCTAACAGGCATATATAAAACATTCTACCCAACAGCAGAATACATATTCTTCTCAAGCATACACAGAATATTTTCCAGAATGGATCATATGTTAAGTCACAAAACAAATCTTAACAAATTGAAGACTGAAATGATGCCAGATATCTTTTCTAGCCATAGTGGTACGAAGTTAGAAATTAATAACAAGAGGAAAATTTGAAAATCAACAAATATTTGGAAATTAACATATTCCTGAACAACCACTGGATCAAAGAAGAAATCAAAAGAGAAGAGAAATCAAAAAACATTTTGAAACAAGCAAAATGGACACATAACATTTCACATTCCACAATGCGTATGTGGAATCTAAGTCAAAGTCAAAGTGAAATGGTGGTTGCTAGGGGTAGGAGGTGATGGTGGGAGAAAGGAGATGTTAAAGAGTACAAGTTTTCAGTTATGCAGTTATTAGGTTTTGGAGATCTAATGCACAGCATTGGGACTATAGTTAACAATACTGTATTATATAATTAATTGAAAGTACCTAAGAGAATAAATCTTAAATGCTCTCACCACACACAGAATTGGTAATTATGTGAGTTGGTGGATGTATTAACCTTATTGTGGTAATCATTTCACAATATATACACTTATCAAATCATGTTGTACACCTTAAACTTATACAATGTTTTATTTCAATTAAGTCTTGATAAAATTGGAACAAAAATAAAGACCCTCCCATAGATTTTTTTCATAAAAAATTATCAGAAGTGTTTAAAATCTTTTTTTTTTTTTTTTAATTTTTTTTCAACGTTTATTTATTTTTGGGACAGAGAGAGACAGAGCATGAACGGGGGAGGGGCAGAGAGAGAGGGAGACACAGAATCGGAAACAGGCTCCAGGCTCTGAGCCATCAGTCCAGAGCCTGACGTGGGGCTCGAACTCACGGACCGCGAGATCGTGACCTGGCTGAAGTCGGACGCTTAACCGACTGCGCCACCCAGGCGCCCCTAAAATCTTTTAAAAAATGAACTATTTTTACCATAGTCATAAGAAATATCAAAATAATTTGGCTGAGTGGAAGAAGACAGGCCCTCCCCCTGAAGAAAAGACAGTGCTACTTATGTATAATTGTAGAAGATGCAAACCTAATCTATAGTCACAGAAAGCCATTCAGTGGTTGCCTGGGGGTGTGATGATGGGACAGGGAAAAAGAGTAGGAGTAGAAAGGGCACAAGGAGTTTTGGGCATTATGGATATGTCCACTGACTTGACTGGTGTGTACATATGCCAGAATTCACCAAAGTGCATATTTAAAATACATGCATTTAAATGTACATGTGCTCACTTTGGGAGCACATATATTAAAATTGTAATGATACAGAGAAGACTAGCATGGCCCCTGCGCAAGGATGACACATGATGCACATCGAGTATACCATAACATATTTGCTTTTTTTAAAAGAAAGGATTAAACAGATTTTATTATTTTAATTTATTTTTTAATTTTTATTTTTTTTATTAAGTAGGCTCCACCCCCAGCATGGAGCTCGAACTCACAACCCTGACATCAAGAGTCACATGCTCACATAGGGGCGCCTGGGTGGCTCAGTCGGTTAAGCGGCCGACTTCAGCTCAGGTCATGATCTCACGGTCCGTGAGTTCGAGCCCCGCGTCGGGCTCTGTGCTGACAGCTCAGAGCCTGGAGCCTGTTTCAGATTCTGTGTCTCCCTCTCTCTGACCCTCCCCCATTCATGCTCTGTCTCTCTCTGTCTCAAAAATAAATAAACGTTAAAAAAAAAAAATTAAAAAAAAACCAGAGTCACATGCTCACTGACTGAGCCAGCCAGGCACTCCTTAAAGAAGAAGTTAATAAACTTGAAGATTAGTAGAAACATCCAAAGAACAGAAAGAAAAAATAATGAAAAATGAAAAAAGCCTCAGAGAAAGATGAGATGTTATTAAGTGTAACAGCATACTCATGTGTTCCGGCAGAAGAAAGAAATGAGCAGAAAAAGTATTTGAAGAAATAATGTCTGAAAAGTCCCACATTTATTTATTGAAAAATAATAATCTACACATCTAAGAAGCTTACCACACTCTAAGATAAATTCAGAAAGATCCACAAAAAAGCTTATCTTAGTAAAATGTTGAAAACCAAAGACAAGAAATCTTGAAAGTAACAAAAGGAAAATGATTTGGTTCCTAGAAGGAGACCTCAGTAAGATTTATAGCTGACTTCTTAGCAGAAATAGTGGAGGCTTGAAGCCAGTGGGATAACCTGTTCAGAGTGCTCAGAGAAAAAACTCAACCAAGAATCCTAGCAAAGCTATTGGTTAGAATTGAAGCTGAAATAAAGACATTCTGAAATAAACAAAAATTAAGAGAATTTACTGCTATCAGAACCACCTTATAAGAAATGCTAAAAGTTCTTCAGGCCAAAAGCAAGTGACTTCAAACAATAATTTTAATCCTTAGCACCATTAAAGATAATTGTATAATAATAGAGACCGTATAAGTACATTTTTTTCTTCTCTTTTGTATATATAATATGTGCATATTCTACCCATAACATAAATATGATGTATTTGCCAGTCACAAAAATGAAGTAGAAGCAGAGCTATATTACAACTTAATAAATGACTTAATATGGTAATTCAAAGCCACAAGAACAAATAAGGAGAGCTAGAATTGATAAATTTATAACAAGCTATAAATATATATTCTCCTCTCACCTTCTTTTAAATAATTCTATAAAGGAACAATTATAAAAATCTTTTGGATTTGTAACATAGATATAATATGTATAATAATGCCATGGTAGGGAATACTGCTAAATTACTAGAATTAGTATAAATCAGAAACTGATTCTAATAAATTAAGATAATACCCAGTAAGTTCTAGAGCAACCAGTGAGATGGGGTGTGTGTATATATATGTATGTATATCTATATCACTAAAGAAATGTCAATGCTATAATAGAAAATATTCACTACTAAAAAAAAGCAATAAAAGATGAATAAAGGAATGGAAAATACATGAAACAGATGCATAAAAATTAAAAAACAAAATGGCATACCTAAATTGAACTGTATCAAGAATAACAAAATGGATTAAGCAATAAAGTTACAAAAACCATCAGCAGTGTATAAAACACCATGATCCAGCTGTATGTTCTCAGTAGAAGACACACTTTAAATACAAAAATAGAAACATTTAAAATAAAAGATGGGAAAAGACCTGCCATGCAGACATTATGGGTTACAGCTTAAATATGTATAGGAAAATTTCTACCTGTAAATTCCTGTATTATGAAAGAAGGAAAAATTCAAATCAGTAATCTTTTACTTTAAGACATTGGAAAAAGAAGGGCAACCTAAATGTAAAACAAGCCAAAGTAAGAAAAAAAAAAAAAGATAAGAGCAGAAATCAATGAAACAGAGGATAGAAAAATAGAGAAAAAAATCAATAAAGCAACCTGGTTCTCTGAAAAGATTAATAAAATTGATAAAACCTTGGATTGGCCAAGGAAAAAAATTACTAGAATTAGAACTGAAAGAAAAGACAATACTACCAAACGTATGTTAAACAAAAAGGATTATAAGGGACTATTAGGAATAGTAATATGCCAAAAAAGAACTTACTGAAATGGATAAATTTCTAGAAAAACACTAATGAAACTGTGAATAGACCTATAACAAGAGGTTGAATTAGTAATAAAAAAATGTACCCATAAAGCAAGCTCTGGCCTACCTAGATGGCTTTATTCCCTGAATTCTACCAGATACTTAAGTAAGAATACCAGTTCCTCACAAACTATCCCCCAAAATAGAAAAAAAAAAGGATATTTCCTGACTAAATCTATGAGGAAGATACTGTGCCAATGCCAAAACTAGACAAAGACATCACAAGAAAACTACATATCTATATTTCTTATAAATTGGGACACAAAAGTCCTCAACAAAATACAAGCATACTTATTAATTCAGCAGTATATGAAAAGGATTACATACTGTGATCAAGTGGGATTTACTCCCAAGAATGTAAGGTTGGTTTAACAACTGAAAATCTATTAAGGTAATATAATGTATCAGTGGAACTAAAAACAAAACCACATGATTGTTTTTAGTGGACACAGGAACAATGTTTGCTGAAATGCAACACCTTTTATGAAAATAAAGAAATTCAGAAAAAAAATCAACTATGAATGTAACTTCTTCAACCTGATTAACAGCATCTATGAAAAACTCACAGCTAAAATCTTTCTTGGTGGTAAAAGAGTAGATTCTTTCCCCTTAAGTTCAGCCTAAAGACCTGGATGTCTGCACTTAACTACCTCTGCTCAACATTGTACTGGAGGGTACAACCAGGGCACTCAGGCAAAAATATAAAAGGTATCCAGATTGGAAAGAAGGAAGTAAAAACTATGTTTGCAGTTGACATGATCTTGTATATGGAGAACGCTAAGAAATCTAAAAAAAATATATTAAAACTAAGAAGTTTAGCAATATTGTAGGATACAAGATCAATGTACAAAAAATCAGTTTTATTTGTATACATTTGCAATGAACAACCTTAAAGTAACAGTGAAAAAACAATTTATGATAACATGAAAAAGAATGAAATAGTATGAAGTTAAACAAAAGTGCAAATCCTAGGCTTTGAAATCTGTAAAACATTGTTCAAAGAAAATAAAGAAGATCTAAATAAATGGAAGTCCATTCGTTGTTCATGTATCAGAAGACTCATTGTGAAGATGGCATTACTTCTCAAATTGATCTACACATTCAGTGCAGTCTTTATCATAATCCTAGGTAA
Source organism: Leopardus geoffroyi (assembly GCF_018350155.1). NCBI lineage: Eukaryota > Metazoa > Chordata > Mammalia > Carnivora > Felidae > Leopardus > Leopardus geoffroyi. Next base: position 82,299,739 of record NC_059342.1, read on the forward strand.
CATCTGTGTAGAGGTTTATGTGACAGTTGTAAAATTCATTTTGGATTTCAGGGGACCCTGAATAGGCCAAAATAATCTTGAAAATGAAGAACAAAGTTGGAAGACTCAGACTTTGCAATTTCAAAACTTATTATAAAGCAGTGGTAATCAAGATAGTGTAGTATTGACATAAGGCTAGGCATATAGATCACTGGAATACATTTGAGAAATAGAACATTCAGAAATAGAACCATATTTCTGTGATCAGCTGATTTAGACAAGGTTACCAATACCATTCAATTGAGAGGGTTTTTTTTTTTTTTTCTTCAACAAATTGTGGTGGGACAGCTGGATAGCCATGTTCAAAAGAGTGAAGTTGCAACCTTACCTCACACCATATACAAAAATTAGCTTAAATGGATTACAGACTTCAGTGTAAGAGCTAGAAGTGTAAAACTCTTGGAAGAAACATGGGGTAAATTTACATGACTTCAGATTTGACAGTGGATTCTTAGATTTCACACCAAAGGAGCAAAGGAAAAAAGACAACCCACAGGATGTATTTAAGGCATATAAAAAGCTAAATAATCTAAATGTTTGCCAACTACTAAATGGATAAATAAAATGTGATGTATAATGGAATATTATTTGGTCATAAAAAGGAATAAAGTACTGATACATGCTGCAATATAGATGAACCTTGAAGACATGTTAAATGACAGTTAAGTCAAAAAGTCCACAGATTATATGGTTCCATCAATATGAAATATCTAGAAGAGTTAAATCTTCAGAGGCAGAGGGTCAATTAGTTGTTGCTTATTTAGGGCTGGAGTTATTGAGGGAAAGGGGAGTTGATACCTGTGGTGGTGTTTGGGTTTTTTGTGTGGTTTTTTTGAGGTGATGAAAATATTTTAATTTTTTTTAATGTTTTATTTATTTTTGAGAGAGTGAGAGCAGGGGAGGGGCAGAGAGAGAGGGAGACACAGAATCCAAAGCAGGCTCCAGGCTCTGAGCTGTCAGCATAGAGCCTGATGCAGGGCTCGAACGCATGAACTGTGAGATCAAGATCTGAGGTGAAGTCAAATGCTTACCGAGCCACCCAAGCACCCCATGATAAAAATACATTAAATTAACTTTGGTGTTGGTTGCTCCTCTCTGTGAATATACTGGAAACCATAGAATGTATGCTTTAAGTGAGTTGTATACGAATTATATCTGGCCTACTCTTTGGAGAATTGGCAGTAAAGAGGCAAGACTGGTTGGTAGTAAGAAGAGTAGATAGAAGGCTGTTTTAGTCAGGGCGTCTGGGTGGCTCAGTTTGTTAAGCCTCCAACTCTTGATTTCAGCTCAGGTTATGATCTCATGGCTCTGATTCAGGGTATATTTCAAGGTAAAACTGATAGGGTGGGCAAATTAGATGTGGGATTTGAGGCAAAGAGGGAAATAAATGATGGTTCCTAGGTTTTGGTCTGAGCTCTAAGGTATATGGTAGTGCCATTTGCTAAAATGGAAAGAGATAGGACCAGGATCAGGTTAAAGGGATCAGAAGTTCAGGATGTTGATGAGATTGATCCTCCAGAGTGACTGTGACTAGCATCAACAGTATATAGATGGTATTTAAAGCTGTGGGACTAGGTGAGATCACCCAGAGTGAGCATTAGAAACTGAAGAGTTAGTGAAGAGCTGATTCTTGGAGTATTTCAACATTGAGAGATGGAGATAAAGAGAAGCCAGCAGAGAAGAGTGAGAGGATATAACTAGTGAGATATAAAGAAAACTAGGAGATTTGGAGTGCCTTGGGAGAGAAATGAAGAAAGTGTTTCAAGAGAGTGGGAATAACCAGGTATGTTAGATTCTGCTGAGAGATTGCTTTAGATGGTGACTGAAGAATGATAGGATAGAGGCCTGGGTGATCCTTAAGAAGGGTTTTTTTTTTGCTTGTTTTTTTTGTTGTTGTTGTTATTTTCAAGAGAGATGAGATCATTAGCATTACTGTGGGTTGGGTTGTAAGTGGTAGCTGAGGAGGAAGTGGTGATAGTGTAGACAACTGTTTTAAGGAGTTTTGCTAAAAAAACAAAACAGAAAAATGGAGTGGTAACTGGAGAGTAATAGGGATTCCAGTGAGAGATTTCCTGATATGTGTGTACTGATAAGAGTTATTCAGTAAAGAAGGGGACATTACTAGTACCAGAGAATTGCTAAGTCTTTGGTTAGGTTGGGAAGAGAGATTTCCTGTGTGTAAGTGGAGGGGTTAACCTAGGAGCAATTTCTGTAATATGAAGGAAGACAGCATAAATGAGTACACATGCAAATAGATGAGTCTTCTCTCTTTTTGGAGAAGACTTAAAATTGTCTTGTTAATTTTTGAAATACTGTTTGACTTACTCTTCCTGTTTCTAATTTGATGAATCATTTATGGTAAATGGGAAAGACCCTCAGGGCTCCTGCAGAGAACTTTTTTTGTGCTCTCTCATATCTTGTTTACTGAAAAGAAATGTTCTGTTTTTTAGACCAGGAAATTGAGCAATATGTTCTACAAATTAAAAATGTTTCCTGTATGTATTTCCATGTATTTTCAGTACATCTGGACAGTATATTGGTTTACTGTATGTAGAAATGGTAAGTGGAGAAGTAATGGAATTATTGTTGAATCTTTGATATTTTCATCAAAGTCAAGTATAATAGGATTACTGCAAATGTGTTGCTCAGTGATGCTGATGACTCTTTTAAAACTGTTGTCTCAGCCACTACTAGATTGTAAAATTGCATTGGATTTAGAAAATACATTTTTTCCCCAAATTTTTATTTAAATTCTAGGTAGTTAACATATAGTATAATTTTGTTTTCAGGAGTAGAATTTAGTGATTCATCACCTTCATATAACACTCCAGAAAAATACATTTAAAAGTCTGTCATTCATCCACTCCAAAAGTCCTAATTGAATGTTTTGTTGAATTATTCAGTTGATAGCTAGTAATCCACCAAATGCTGTTTTTAGGCACCGAAGTTGAGAACTCCCCATTTTTGGAACTATGATGACCTAGAAAACCTAAAAATGTCCTAGTACAAAATATTTAGGAGAGCTGGATGAAATATAACAAATACCTTTCATAGCTATATTCACAAGAAAGTAATCTCGAAAGAATAATAGCAAAGAGGGACACTGAAAGCCAGAACTATACATATATGCTGACACTGGGTCCGTACTGGGGGAATTTGCTGCTTTATGATCAGTGGGCTTGGGTTTTGACTAAATTGGAGAGGAGATAAAGCTTTGGGTTTTACAGAGAGGGGTGTTGGAACTGAGATTTCCTTATATAACACCTTCAGGCTAACTGAAAGGATAGACTTGGAAAAAATAACTTGTTTATAGTCATAGGAAGAAAATAAGGAAGCTTATATATTTTAGGTTGGACACAGGTTTAGAGGGGAGTCTTGTTGATAACTTGTTCCAGTGGGCTTGCCTTCAGCTACTTGGGATTTGGATTTATACTACCTGCATGTTCCTGGGTTGGTAATACTCTTAGGGCTCCTGACAGAATCAATTGCAGAACTATTCTGGAGGGACATGCTTGCCACCCAGGCTGCATGGTATTTCTACAGATAACTTTGATACAGAATATCAAACATTCCAAAATTTACAAAGACCCAGAGTAGGCAAACCCCAGCAGGATCAAATCTCACCAACACTTGCACATTTGAATTATTAGCTGTAACTTTAAGATAGATATGATTTAAATGATTGAAAATTTAAAGAAAAATTTGAAAATATTAGGATAGAACAAAATTATTTAAAAATTTAATAAAAGACCAAGCAAACTTCATGAAAATCAGAGCAAGTAAAGTTAAAGGTACAACTGATGTGTTAAATAGTAGATTAGACATGGTTGAAGAGAAAATCAAGTACCTGCAAAATCAACCTGAGGAAATTACTCAGAAAATAGAATAGAGTGGGAGAAAAGGAAATAACTTGAGATAATAGCTGAATATTTTCACAAGTGATAAAAGACACAAATCAGCTTCAAGAAACAGAGTGAGTCCCAATCAGGATGACAGTGGGGGCGCCTGGGTGGCTCAGTCTGTGAAGCAACCCTCCAACTCTTGATCTCAGCTCAGGTCATGATCTAGTGTTTTGTGGGTTTGAGCTCCACAACAGGCTTTGCACTGACAGCACAGAGCCTGCTTGGGATTCTGTCTCTCCCTCTCTTTGGTCCTCCTCCACTTTCTCTCAAAGTGAAAAAATAAACTTTAAAAAAAAAAAAAAAAAAGGACAGTGAAACTGCAGAATATCACAGACAAAGAGAAGCTCTCTAAAGGGTGAATGAGAATAGAGATCAATTGGACATGGTTCCTGCTTATATATATAAGCAGATGCTAAAGCTTAGGGTAGATGACAGTTCAGATTCTTGCTGCAGTGGATTGTAGTAGTCTTTGCTTTATAACAAACTACCTCAGATCTCAGAACTGAGTGGCTTAAAACAGTTTATTAATTTCTAATGATTTTATGCATTGAGTGGATTGTTTTGCTGGTCTTGTTTTGGTTCATATAACTTCATTCAATTGGTACATTGGCTGAAGACTGAGCTTAATTGGGATGGCTGAGTCTTTTCCTGTAGTCTTTCATCTCAGACTTTGTCACAGCAGCATGGTGGTCCTAGGACAGATGTGGAAGCTATAAGGTATCTTTTAAGGTTAAGGCTTAGAAATTACATGGTGTCACTTCTGCCACATTGTATTGATCACAGCAAGTCACAGGGCCAATCCAGGAAATAGACTATATCTCTTGATGGAGGAGCTGTAGAGATACTGTGGCTATATTTTTAATTTTCAACATTAATGCAGTTAGATAAATGCTACGGTAGAGATTAACAAAGGGTGCTATAGAACAAAGGATGGAAACTTGTCTCAGCTTGGGGGAGGAGTCTGGAAAAGCTTCTTGGAGAAGGTAATGCTGTAGTTAAGCCCTTTAAAGAAGAGCTTTATATGATGATGTAGTTATAAAAAACACAGGTATCTATCTTCATAAAATGTTTTGACAATTCACATCAAAATCGGAAAACTTTCATAAATTCAGAACATGTTGTATTTTCTCTACCTGACTCCTCTTGTGTAGGAATATTATACCCTTAGCTCTTAATCCAAGATACTCTATAAATCTTGGTTGGGAGTACATTGATGAGCCAATACTTCTTTGGTGAAAAGTTCAGTTAGAGAATTTTTTAATCTTTTTCTTCTTGAAAAATCCACCGAACATTATTTTAGTTGGAAAGAAGTTGCCAACCTGTATTGAAATAGCTGATAAAGAAGTCACTCCTTCTCACTTAGCATTGCCTAAACTAATTTTCTGACTTTGTATCTGATATTACTTGCTTTAGTATCAGGTAATCTTGTCCTCTAATGTAGGTCTTTTATTCAGCAAACAGAGTAACTGAACCATGAACACACAGTTTAATTAAGGGGATCAGGATGATGGTGGGGAGACACATAAGGAACTATGTCGTTATAAAATTCATCAAGTACCAGAATATAGATAAAAGCAGATTTATATGGAACACAATTATTGCCTATTAAAGCAAAGAAAGGTTTCATAGAGTAGGTAACAATTTAGCAAAACCTTACAGAATGATTAAGAATTACTCAAAGAAGTGAGTCTGTGAAATGTAGAAAAATCAACAGGCTTGAAAAAGGCCTAGGGTTATGATCACTGCATACAGTAGAATTGAACGTGCTTGCTTTCCTTTTTTCTCCCAAATGGACATTTTGTTATTTGTTTTCTCTAATTATAAAAATAATGTCTGCTTTATACATAAAATTCAGACAGTATGAGACATAAGTAAAACCCAGTCATAATCCTATTATTTAGCAACACAATCATAAATATTTTGGGTCTTTCTTCACTTAACTTTTCAGGATGAATTTACAAGGTGATGTTCCTTCTCTTTCCCTTTTTAAGTTAATGTTAGTAATTCCTAATGATAATTTTAGGTGGTTTCTCTGGTCCTTCCTTCACGCAGTAAGATAAAAAGATGGATAGCCAGAACAGCTGCAATTTATAAATGACACAAGGAAATTCAGTGATTTCTCAAAGATCGCAGAATGAGTATGTGAGTGGGTTTGAAGTCAGTAACAATACTTTCCAGTATCCAAATGGGACTTCTGGTTCTTTTGTGCCTTGCTTTCTGGTAAAACTGAGATTTATGTACTTGTTTCAAGATGCCTTAGCTTTTACACTGAAGCTGAGTAAAATTACTCAGTCTGAACCATTTTCACTTCTATTTTCATTGCAGTCTGACACAAGTAGTGGGAACTGTAGATCATCAGGAATTTGTCTTTAATTTTCTCAACATCTGTGGATATCTCAAGTGCACACTGTCATTTCATAAGCATGCATTTCCTAAGACAAAATCTCTACTGGAAAAAGATCCCAAACTGCCTAATGTAGCTTTGGATAACTGTCAAATCAAGTGGTGCCTAGTTGGTATTGTTGCAGAGAACGGAAACGGGCTATAAAGTTAGAAGTAGAACATTAACACCAGGAAATGACTCTGGCTTTTGCCTTTGAAACGTTTTGTCCTTTGCTTCTATAAAGTTTTGCTCTTAAGGAAATAGACCTGTAGCCAATTCTACCCTATAAATTATTACTTTTATTTGATACATTTAGAAAGGACAGGTGTTACTTCAGTAATGGGTCTTACACATAAATAGTAGGTGTGTTCTTAGTTTTCTCTGGATAATGGAAAGTGGAAGAACTGCTTTTTTTTTTTCTTGTTGTTGTTGTTGTTACTTGGTTTTTCAAACCTTCTCTCCAGAAGGTGGGTCAGAATTTATTTAGAAATAGCTGAAAGTGGGGGTTGCCTGCTGGCTCATTTGGTGGAGCATGTGACTCTTGATCTCAGGGTTGTGAGTGCAAGCCCCACGTTGGGTGTAGAAATTACTTAAAAATAAAATATTTAAGAGGCGCCTGGGTGGCTCAGTTGGTTAAGTGTCTGATTCTTGATTTTGGCCCAGGTCATGATCTCATGGTTCCTGAGATTGAGCCCCACATTGGGCTCTATGCTGACAGCGCAGAATCTGCTTGGGACTCTCTGTCTCTCTTTCTCTGCCCCTTCCTGCTCATGCTGTCTCTGAAAATAAATAAACTTTAAAAAAATAAAATCTTTAAAAATAAAAGCTGAAAGTGATACTAATTGTATGCTTACTAATTGACAGGTACTGTGATGTAGAAATGAGATAATCCCTGTAAAAATCATATATAATGCCTTAATTATAAATAATAAATGCCCAGTAAGCATGTTATTATTGTATCATTGAATCCTCATGACATGACAGTCCTATGAGATAGATATTAACACTTTCATTTTAGAGATGAGGCAGTTGTGGCTCCCAGAGGGTAATTTGCCCACAGCCAACAGTTAGTATCAGAGCCATGTCCCAAATTCAGCTCTTACTGTGGAGCCCAGGATGTAAGTACAGGCTGCTGTTCACATGGTCTGTATGTGAATGGTGACCCCTGGAGTTGTGCCATAAGCCAGCTCTTGTGCCCACTGTTTTTACTACCACCCTGCTTTATAAGCAGAATTATGAATAAATCACTTGCCATGCAGTCTCTGTCCTTACAAACATTTATGTCTGCGTTTACAGTAGCTGCTAAATTGGCTACTTTATATTTCTTGGGTTTTTTTTCCCTCAATTCAGGACTGTTTCTTAAAGTATTCTCCCCTCCTCCTCTTAATCTAGTTTACACAGAGATGAACATAAATCTGAATATGACCATTGATTTATCCATACATACCTGCTTTGCTTTTTTTATTTTTATATTTCTGTTAAGTTAGAAGTCTTTGTTGGGCTTCAAAATAAAATTGTTTTGTAGCATGCTAATTGGTCTTGCCCAGTATTCTTAGTAAATGTTAAACCTTTAATGATTCTCAGAATAACAGAAAATGATGCTTTGTTTTTGTTGTATTTAAGTAAACAAAGCTAAAATAAAGCATTCAGATTTCATTTTTTATAACTCAAAATCTGTAGAGTATCCAGTATCAAAATTGGTAAAATAATACTACTTTGGCTTCTATTCTTTGCATTTATAAAACTCAATTCAGTAAACCTATATTGCAGGTACACTGTGCAATGAATCTATCCAAAGCTTTGGGAATAATATAAAGATACCTTAAGAAGCAATCCCTGCCATCTAATCCAGACTGGTTCAAGGTCTGGTTCTATAAAACATGTATGCTCATATGGTAGCACTCCCTAAGGAGGGACTAATTAAACCCCATATAGTGGGGTTAAGATTTCCCAGAGGAGGTAACACAATTTAAGCTTGGTCTTAACAGAAAGGAGAAGGAGAAGAGGACTTTCTAGGAAAGGGAACAGTCTATAGAGTCTTGATGCTTGAAAGCTTATGATATGTCTTAGGGAAGTTGAGTAATTTGACGTGTCTGGTAAGAGATGAAAGCATAAATTGGGCAGAGTTGTGAAAAATTCATAGCATATAGTTACAAATTTGGGCTTTATCTTATGGAAATTGAGGAAACATGGAAGGGTTTGATCAGAACTAAGGTTTGCAATTGTAACTTGAATGGCCATATGACAGATCAGAGGGGAGAGAGAAAGAAGGCAGGGAAACTCTTACCTTTCCAGTAGACTTACGTAAAATGAAAGAAGCTGTCCTGTGGTATTACCTACATAGAGGGTGGAAAAAATGCACAAGTGAGCAAGGATCAGTAAGCTTTGTGAGTATTGTGGGAATGAGAGGAGTGACAGGTGATTGTGCTCTTCATAGGCTCACTAAGTGGATAGTATTACAATTCACTGATTTAAAAAAAAACAACAACAACAAAGCAAGGGTGGCGCCTTGTTGGCTCAGTCTGTAGAGCATGTGACTCTTGATGTTGGGGTCGTGAGTTTGAGCCCCACAATGGCGTAGAGCTTACTTTAAAAAATAAAAAGAATACAGGAGGAGGATCGGACAGTGAGTTAAGTTTGACACACTAAGTCTGGAATATCTACCTGAAGAATTCTCTCCAGTAGGGAGCTAAGGAAGGAGTTGTAGGTATATATTAGGGATTGTTTGTATGTCATTGGCCATAGATGAGGTGGCCACAGGAGAGCCTGTAAAATAAGGTTATTGCCAAAAACAGAACCCTGGATGAATATCTTTTGGGATGCAATAGAAAAAAGTAAATACTTTTGTTCTTTTTTTGTAGAAACCACTTGTTTTTTTCTAATTTTTAAAAAACAGACTTTATTTTTTAGTGCAGTTTTAGGTTCACAGCAAAACGGAAAGTACAGAGATTACTTCTATAATCCCTGCTCCCACAAATGCATAGCCTTCCCCACTATCAATATCCCTTTTCTATTTTAAGTTTATTGAGTTAAAGTTTACACACAGTAATATGCAGCCCTTTTAGGTGTATAGTTCTATAAGCTGTAGTGAATATAAACTCTTACATGACAACCACCACAATTAAGATACAGAATATTTTTACCATTCCAGAAAGTTCCTTTGTACTTTTTTTTTTTTAGCGAATCCTCTCATCTCCTTCCTAGCCCCTGACAACCAATGATCTGATTTCCATCGCTATAGTTTTCCTTTTCCGGAATTCCATATAAATGGAACCTTACGGTATGATGGAGTTTTTTGTGTCTGGCGTCTTTTACTTGGAATAATCCATGTTATTGTGTGTATTAATAATTCATTCCTTTTTACTGCTGAGTAGTATGCCATTATATAGCTATATGGCAGTTTATGCACTAAGCAGTTGATAAACATTTATATTCAGTTTTTGGTGATTATCAATACTGCTATAAACATGCACAAAGAGGCACAGGTGTTAATTTTTCTTGGGTAAATGCCTAGGACTGAGTCATATGGTAGGTGTATATTTACCTATGAAATTTATAAAAGACAGCTAAAGTGTACCATTTTGCATTCCCACCAGCAGTGTATGGGAGGTTTTCAGTTGTCACGCATCTTTGTGAATTCTTGGTATTCTCAGTATTGTCTTGTTTTTAATTTTAGCCAATCTTATTAGGTGTATGGAGGCATCCTATTGTGGTTTCAGTTTCTCTACTGGCTAATGAATTGAGTTTCTTTCACGTGCTTGTTTGCCACCTTCATACTTTTTTTGGTGAAAATGCCCATTTTTTAAATTGGGTTGCTTGTTTCCTTAATGAGTTATGAGATATTCTGGGTAGATGTATTCTGGGTATAAATCCTTCATCAGAAACATGATTTGCAAGTATATTCTCCAAGTCTGTGGCTTGTGTTTTCATTCTCTTAGTAGTGTCTTTTGAGCAGAAGTTTCTAGTTTTGATAAAGCGTGTTTTATCATTTTTTTAATGCTACTTTTTGTATTGTAAGAAATCTTTGTGTCTCAGGATTTTCATAGATTTTCTCCTTTGTTTTTCTTCTGTAGGTTATATAGTTTCAGGATTTGCATTTAGATTGTGACCCATTTTGCATTAATTTTTGTATATGATGTGAAGTATTAGCTAAGATTCATGTCTTTACATAGGTATGGATGTCAGGCTAATTGTTCTAACACCATTTATTACCTTTCTCCATTGAATTACCCTGCCAACTTTGTTGAAACCAATTGGTCATATATATGTCAGTCTATTTCTGGATTCTGTTTTGTTCCACTGATCTGTATGTCTGCCCTTTACTAATATTGCAGTGTGTTGATTACTTTACCTGAAGCTACATCTGTTTTAGAGATGATTGTGTTATCTGTTAAGAATGCTCTTGGCAGCAAGGAACAGAAAAACCCTGCTTATAGTGGGTTTATTTTGTGTTAATAACAAGAAGTCTAGCAATAAGCGGTTGTTGGTTTATTTAAGCTATTCATCAATACCAGAGGTCAACAAACTATAGTCTGCTGGCCTAATCTGGCCTGCCACCTGTTTTGTAAATAACCTGTGGAGGTTCTTCAAAATGCATATGCCCAGCCAGGCTCTACTAGGGTGGGAGGTGAGGGGAGGGAGGGAGGAGCAAATATTTGAATTTTAAAATGCCTCCTGGTAATATTAGTAATTATACTACAGAGTCATGGTTAAGAACCATTAACCTAAGGTTGATTCTTAAGACTGTGGTCCCCAGACTAGCAGTATCACTATCTCCTGGAAATTTTTTAAAAATATACATTATCAGGTCCACTCAGAATTACTGAATTGGAATTCATTTGGGGCCCAACACTTTGCGTCATAAAAATTCTCCACGTGATTCTGATGCATGTCAGAGTTTGAGAGCCTTGAAAGTCATTGTGAATTATTTCCCAGATAAGCCCAGGGAAGACTGTCTTTAGAAAGAAAACAACAGGGTACCTGGCTGGCTCAGTCAGTGGAGCGTACTGCTCTTGATATCAGGGTCATTAGATCAAGCCCTATGTTGGGCATAGAGATTACTTAATAAAAAAAAATTCTTTTAATAAAAAAACAAAAAGCTTAATTGGTTTAAGTATGTGTATTGTAATGTCACAGACAGTAATTCTGAAATTAAATTGAAGGTTCACAAATGATCTAACAAAATTGTTGAGTACTATTTTGGACCTAATTATCCGAAGTGTATGTTGCATTGCTATTTTTAAGCAGCTTTTAAAAATCACATGTTTGCATGTGAACATTTCTTTTTCCTAGTCCTTAAGGAAGAGTTAAGGAAATGGAACACAGTTCTTATGTTTATAGATTTTATAAATGAGAGAAGAATGCAAGATGAACATGTATAAACACAAAATACAAACATATAAACGTTTTCTCTCAGGGTTAGGTATATTTTTGTTATTGGTAAATAATATGAAAATGTAGACAGTCTATCCAGCAGAAAACTTGAGTTTAATTACCCTGTATACCAAAGAACAAAATAGTACTTCATAATATGTAAAATGTCTTCTCTTTGATTTAGTTTGCTCTTTTAGTGATGGCTTCCCCAGTTATAATTACTAATTACCTAAACATGGAATTGAATATCTTTTCTCCATCTGTGTTTAGGAAGCTGTAACTACTACTTATGTATGTTCTTTCTCTCCCCTTGGAAAACAGACTATCAAATAGACCATCTTTTATTTACTGCAGGTGATATAGTAATTCTTCTCCAGTTCTGAAAGAGTAAGAGGCTAATTGGAACTAAGCTGTGGTTTGTTTTTCAGATGGTTTAAAAACTTGTGAAAGTAGAACTTCTGAAAAAAGAAATTTGATTGCACTTGGATGTGTAAGATCAGGCAGAACAAAGAATTAAAATTACTTGACCTGCTTTTTAGTTCCATTAGCAGTGACTGTAAACATAAAATGAAATTCACGGAAATAAACATTGTAACCGAAGCCAAGAGGCTGAACACTTGTCTGGCCTTTATTTCTAAGGCAAGAGTAGCTGACATGTTAAATTTCCTTGGGAAATGTCAGCAAAAAAAGATTTAAAACTGTTTGTTTCTTGGGGCGCCTGGGTGGCGCAGTCGGTTAAGCGTCCGACTTCAGCCAGGTCACGATCTTGCGGTCCGTGAGTTCGAGCCCCGCGTCGGGCTCTGGGCTGATGGCTCAGAGCCTGGAGCCTGTTTCCGATTCTGTGTCTCCCTCTCTCTCTGCCCCTCCCCTGTTCATGCTCTGTCTCTCTCTGTCCCAAAAATAAATAAACGTTGAAAAAAAAAAATTTAAAAACTGTTTGTTTCTCAATTATAATTTATAGCCAAAGGAACTTGAAGCTTATAGGGCTATAAAACTATGTTTGAACAGGGTTCTTTGGTAGTCCAGAGGTGTCTATTATTGACATTTTCTTCCTAACTTCTGTGTTGATTTTACTGAGAAGACCTCATTCTCTGTAACAATCTCCTAGCCCCACCCATTTTAACTTTTTGTCAGGTTTAGTCTTCAGAAACCCTCCTAAATCAGCCCCCTTTTTTGATTATGACTTTTCCTAAATTAATTCCTTTGTTAAAATTTTTTTAGTGTTTCTTGAATAAGCATTTAGTGACATTGCTGGGTTTTGTCACTTGTGGTTTTCCTTAGCATTGGAAAGCATTACTTCCTTGTTGAGCAACTAATAATAAACCATCATGACTCTAGACAAATAAATACTTGACATTACTGAAATGGAGTGCTTCTGTTGCTCAGGGCCATTTTATACGTACAAGCTTTATTCAGGTGTCTCAGAACTTTAAGAAACTGTTAATATCAGAGAAGTCTTCCTTAGACTTATTTATAGTAGGAATGGTAAAATACATGTGAAAATTTATTACCTACTAAGTCTGTTTCTATGATAACTTTGCAAGCGAACACATTTTCCCTTTTTCTTAAGGATAAGCGAAGCCCCTAAGGATAATCCCATTAGCAGCGTTATTTCTCAGCAGAGAAATAAAATTATGAATATTTTCATTGCTAGTTGAGGACACTGTAGAAAACTTACGTTTTATTGCCATAATTTTATTTAAATTTTTTTTTAAATTTACATCCAAGTTAGTTAGCATATAGTGCAATAATGATTTCAGAAGTAGAATCCAGTGATTCACCCAACAAGTGTCTTCCTTAATGCCCCTTTATCCATTTCTAATAACATTGACAGACTATCACATACATTTCCGGGCATTACTCTCAAATTCACTATACACTTTTTCATGAAAAACTGTATGTATTAAGGGAGCAGCTGCAGCTCTTACTGCAGATCTTGATTTATTCTGTTTTTAAAAAACATTCAGAAGATATCTTTGTATCACAAGAAATGCTGACGATCTCTAGAATGTGGACCCATTTGAATTAGTACTGGCCTGTCTTTCTCACTTTGCTGATTGCATGTATTTGTGACCCTTAGATTATAGGGAATGGAAGTGAACAGCAGCTGCAAAAAGAGCTAGCAGATGTTCTGATGGATCCTCCAATGGACGACCAGCCAGGGGACAAAGAACTTGTGGAAAGGTCACAACTGGATGGTGAAGGAGATGGACCTCTTTCTAACCAACTGTCAGCTTCATCCACCATTAACCCTGTGCCATTAGTAGGCCTCCAAAAACCAGAGATGAGCTTGCCAGTGAGACCTGGACAAGGAGGTTAGGATTGCTGCATTGCTTGCTTTACTGAAGGTTAATGTTTTTATTATGTGAGTGTCCACCCTTATACTAGGTTTGATTCAGAGCAGGCAAAAAACATTATCTGTGTTTTCTAGAATCTTTAGATTTTAGATTTAAGGGGTTGTGTGAGGGGTAGGTATATGTACCATTCTGATTTCCCTTTAAATGTGTATCATTTATATCAAAGAGATAACAGTAGTTAAATGACATTGAGGTAGTCTTATTTCAGAATGTTTCAAGATTTTGCCAAGAAAGAAAGAATTTGAGTACAGTGTTGGAGATGTGGAAGAATAATGCTTGGGAAGAGATACTTGTTCCAGGCCTGAAAAGCTCTTTGGGAGTAGTTGCCAGGTTGAAAAAGGGAGGCAAAAGGCACCACAGAGGAGGAATAGGGCAGTTATAAAGGCTCACTGGGAAAGTAGAGTGTTAAAACTGTAGAGCTTTATTGGGAAAGGGAAAGCAGGGGCATTGAGAAAACATAATAAAGTGGCTAAGATGATGAATGAGAGAAATAAAGCAGTGCAGATCAGAAAGAAGACAGAGATAGGATTTTTCAGAGTGTTAAAATATTAAATGTTATTTTTTTACTTAAATACAAATTATAAAGTCAAAAAAAATTAGAAGAGGCAGAAATACAAATCAGATCTAACCTCAGATCACATTTTAAATTTGGGATTAACAGTAAAGCAATTCCTAAAAATTTTGGTGTCAGTGACAGAGTTTTAATATGAAATTTCTGACTTCAATGGGCATTTATTGTGGGGCAATGAAATATTATCTCAATGTAACCTGTAGATTTTTACTTGGTGTTCATGTCAACAAAATATCAGAATGAAAGTAACCCTCTATTAACATTTCTTTCAGATTCCGAAGGGTCAAGTCCTTTCACACCAGTGGCTGATGAGGACAGTGTAGTTTTCAGCAAACTAACTTATTTAGGCTGTGCCTCAGTAAATGCTCCCAGGAGTGAAGTGGAAGCATTAAGGATGATGTCCATCTTAAGAAGCCAGTGTCAGATTTCACTAGATGTAACCCTTTCAGTGCCGAATGTATCTGAAGGAACTGTGAGGTAAGACCAGCTTCCTGAAATGTTTGTACCATTGGATCAGATTTCTGACCTATAGATTTAGAAATAATAATGAACAAAATACATAACTTCTTATTCATGTAATGTTTCATTCTTCTGGCACTTGTGCTATCTTGTCTTCCAAGGATTGTGATACTTATGCAAATTAGTCACTCAGAACAGTTTTTTTATATACATTTCCCCATGCCAATTATGTGTAGTACATTAAAAATTTAAATGTTTGGGGGTTAATTAAAATATGTTGGCCTGAAAATATGCCTAATAAGTTTATTTATATTTTCCCTGTTCCACCATACAAATACTAGCTTGACACATTAGTTCAGTAAGAAGTTTAATATTGAATCTAACTGAACATATTAGAATCAATAATATTAACATTATCAGAATCAACACTTTTTTTAACTTTTTTTTTATTTTTTAATATTTATTTATTTATTTATTTATTTTTGAGAGACAGAGACAGAGCGTGAGCTGGGTAGGGGCAGAGAGGGAGAGACAGAATCGGAAGCAGGCTCCAGGCTCTGAGCTGTCAGCACGGAACCCGATGCAGGGTTCCAACTCACCACAAGATCATGACCTGAGCCAAAGGTGGATGCTTAACCAGTTGAGCCACGTAGGCACCCCTTTCTTCAATTAGTTTTATATCATGAATCTCTTTCCATATCAGTAAATTTGTGATGGTATATGATAGATTATTTAGAAATAACCAGTCTCTGGAGCACCTGTCTGGCTTAGTTGGTGGAGTGTGGAACTCATGATCTCCGGGCTGTGAGTTTGAGCCCTACATTGGGTATAGAGATTGCTTAAAAAAATATAGTCTTACAAAAACAAAAAAAAGAACCAGTCTTTTATATTAGACATTTTAGTGTTGCTGTTGTTGTTTTTAATGAGAAAAGTACTACTAATAATGGCTAATATTAAGCTTTTATTAAATGGGTACGTAAGTGCTTTACCTATAATTCTCCTATAAATAGTTACGTTTGAGCTAAATTTTTGTATGTTTGAAATTGCCTTAGGATAAATTCCTAGAAGTAGACTTACTGAGTCAAAAGGTTTCCCCATTTTCATTGTTTTTGATACGATGCCAAATAGCCATCTAGAAATATTGATCTGTTTTGTATTTTTATCAGCATTGTATGAGAATATCTATTTCTCTGCCCCCAGAAGCATTTTGGGTTTTCATGGTGGTAGAATTGTACCTATATGTGGATAATAGTAGGTTACTTAATATTTAATATTTCATTCATCTGTATGTATAATTCTTCTTTTGAGTTTTTAAAGAACCATTGCACTTAGACTCACAAATCCTAATTTTAATGGTATTTATTAATGTGAAACTCTTTTTTTTTAATGTCTGTTTATTTTGAGGGAGAGAGAGAATCCCAAGCAGGTTCCACAATGTCGGCACAGAGCCCAACATGGCTCTCACAAACCGTGAGATGGTGACCTGAGCTGAAAACAAGAATCAGACGCTTAACCAACTAAGCCACCCAGGCACCCCTAATGTGAAACTTTCAGTAAAATTTGTTCAGCTCTCATTTCTGTATGCTTCTTAGTCAGTAGTCATGCCCAACTGAAGTTATACTTTGTTCTGATATATTTTAATTCTATAAATATGCAAAAGCAATTTCTCTTGCCCTATGTTTTCAAAGTTTTTATCTTATCACAGTGCCTTTGAATGTGAATTGGGTTCCCTTCCTATGTGTTTGCATTACACACAGGGACCCCTGGGGTTTCCCCATCCATGGCCTTGCCCATTCAGTGTTGAAATTGCCGTTTCTTTTCATTCCTTTCATATTTATGTCCTCATTGTCCAGGGCAGAGCCCGGAATGTTGTGGGTATCACAGAAGTATTATTGAACCAATACATTTTTGAGTGAATGACACATCTTTGATTTTCGTAATGATGTCCTTTGATTCTAGTAATTATCTTTTTTGTAGATATTAACGTTTTGTACAGTCTCTCTTATTTGCCATGAATCAGAAGAACATGTTTCATTATGAGAAAGCACATCAGTTTTTTTTTTTTTTTTGTTAAGTTTATTTATTTATTTTGAGAGAGACAGGCGATGCGAGTGGAGGAGGGGCAGAGAGAAAAGGAGAGAGAGAGAATCCCAAGCAGGCTCCATGCTGTCAGTGCAGAGCCTGACACAGGGCTCGCACTGACAAAACCGCAAGATCATGACCTGAGCTGAAACCAAGAGTTGGACACCTAACCCACTGAACCACCCAGGCAGGTGCCCCAGCACAGCAGGTTTTTTATTCTTTTTTTTTTTTAATGTTTATTTTATTTTTGAGAAAAAGGGAGACAGAGTATAAGCAGGGGAGGGACAGAGAGAGAGGGAGACACAGAATCCAAAGCAGGCTCCAGGCTCTAGGCTCTGAGCTATCAGCACAGAGCCTGATGTGGGGCTTGAACCCCTGAACCATGAAATCATGACCCAAGCCGAGGTTGGACGCTTAACCAACTGACCCACCCAGGCACCCCAGTTTTTTATTCTTTAAAAAAAAAAAAAATTTTTTTTTAATGTTTATTTTTGAAAGAGAGAGTGTGAGCAGGGAAGGGGCAGAGAGAGACAGGGAGACACAGAATCCAAAGCAGGCTCCAGGCTCTGAGCTGTCAGCACAGAGCCCGACGTGGAGCTCAAACTCAAGGACCTGAGCCAAAGTCGGACATTTAACCGACTGAGCCACTCAGGCGCCCCAGTTTTTTATTTTATTTTATTTTATTTTAATTTTTTCTCATGTTTGTTTATTTTTGAGAGACAGCATGAGCAGGGGAGGGGCAGAGAGAGAGTGAGATACAGAATCTGAAGCAGGCCCGATGTGGGACTCTAACTCATGGAACGTGAGATCATGACCTGAGCTGAAGTCGGTTGCTTAACCGACTGAGCCACCCAGGCACCCCTATTTTTTTAAATAAGAAAGAAGATTAGGTTATTTTTTAGGAGGTAATGAAAAGCACAGCTTTAATGATTCATTTTGGTACTCTAATTTACCCATTGATATAGTCTTTATTTACGTACAGACTATATAAGAAACATGTACTTATTGTTTATGTCTTTCTGATTGCCTCTCTAAAAGTATAAGATTATATAGGTTTTAGTACTGTGGAATTATGTATTAATAACTTCAGTAATCCACATATGACTTATTTATCAAGACTAAAAATTAATATGATTAGCATACCAAAAATGGTTTATATGATCTTGATAGAAAGAGGAGTCTTGAATCATAATATGGATAACAGTGAAAAAGTCCATAATCCCTCTAAGCTCTTTATATCTTTTTTTTTAACCAAACAGACTCTTAGATCCTCAGACAAACACTGAAATAGCAAACTACCCTATCTACAAAATCCTGTTCTGTGTCAGAGGGCATGATGGAACTCCTGAGAGTGACTGTTTCGCTTTCACTGAAAGTCATTACAATGCAGAGCTCTTCAGAATACACGTCTTCCGGTGCGAAATACAAGAAGCTGTAAGTCCTTACGAGAACTGTCTGCAAATGAAACTTCACCTGTACCCTCACTGTGTTGAAGTTATTGTAGTGTTTATTATGGTCACTTAAAAGCCAAATGAAATTCTGTGCTAATGTTTTATTTATTCCAGCCTGATGGGCTGAAATATAAAGAAACTAGAAGTTTGGGGAACCATAATCCTCTGGCTGAGAGTATCAGAGACCAGGGCTGCTTCTTGATTGGCTTAAATGGGCATCTTGGTTTCAGCAGTCACACATTAACAAACTGTTCTTTTAAAGCTAATTTTGTAGGATTATTTTTTATAATAAAGATATTCAGATCATCTCTAACAATTTAGGAAATTATTTTTCAGTTGGATTTCTCTTGTTCACAATCACTTCTTTTTTAAAAACCCCTTCTCATTTTAATGTTGTTTGCTTTCTAGGCCTAACAAGTTATGATAACTTAGCAAAAGAAATCAATGGGGGAAAGATGTATTACTCTCCCTCTCCACACATACACAAAGCAGGTAACCTTCAGCCTTAATAAAAGTATTTTATTTCTTGTGATAACAGCCTAACACATCTGTTGTAGGTCAGCCGGATACTTTACAGTTTTGCTACTGCCTTCCGCCGTTCTGCCAAGCAGACCCCACTTTCAGCAGCTGCTGCACCCCAAACTCCTGACAGTGACATCTTTACCTTCTCTGTGTCTTTAGAAATAAAAGAAGATGATGGTAAAGGTTATTTTAGGTAGGGTATTTTATTCTATTTTTTTAAAGTGTGTATTAAAATGCTATATCATTTGTGGTTCACAAATGTCATATAACTTTCATAGTATAAAATGACTGCTTTTATAGGTAGAGTTTTTTATATTGTAAGTGATAAAGAAAAAAATAGATTTGCAGAGGAAAGATTTTTTACTATTAAAAATGTTTTAGATTTTAATTCCGGTATAATTAATATACAGTGTTATGTTTCAGGTGTACAACACAGAGATTCAAAAATTCTGTATATTACTCCGTCAGTGCTCATCACAATAGGTGTTCTCTTAATTCCCTTCACCTATTTGACCCATTCCCAGCTCCCCCATCCCACCGCCAGCCACCACTCCACTGGGAACCATCATTTTGCTCTCTATAGTTTAAGAGTCTGATTTTTCGTTTGTCACTTTTTTTTCTTTGTTTGTTTTGTTTCTTAAATTCCACATAGGAGTGAAATCATATGGTATTTTTCTTTCTCTAATTTTGGAAACAGCCCAAGTGTCTATCAATAGGTTGAATGGATAAAGAAGAGGTGGTGTATATATATGTACATATACACACATAAAATGGTGTATACATACATGCATGCATATAAGGTGGTATACATGTGTATATTTATACATATATATGTTAGAATAGTACTCAGCCATAAAAAAGAATGAGATCTTGCCATTTGTAACAACATGGATGGATCTAGAGGGTATAATGCTTAAGTGAGATATGTCAGTCAGAGAAAGACTGATTTCTTTCTTTTCATTCTTTTTTTTTTTTTTTTTGGCTGAGTAATATACCATAGAATTAATGTGTGTGTTGTGTATGTATTGTATACACAACACACGCACATATATACACATGCACATATGTATACATATATATACACACCCTACATCTTCTTTGTCCATTCATCTATTGATGGACACTTGGCCTGCATCCATAATTGGGCTGTTGTAAATAATGCTGCAGTAAACATAGGAGTGCCTATATCTTTTTTAATTAATGTTTTCATATTCTATGTGTAAATACCCAGTAGTGGAATTACTGGATCATTTGGTAATTCTATTTTTAATTTTTTGAGGAACCTCCATACGGTTTTCCATAGTGGCTGTACCAGTTTGCATTCCTACAAACTATTCACAAGGGTTCCTTTTTCTCCATATCCTCGCCAGCACTTGGTATTTCTTGTCTTTTTTGATACTAGCCATTCTGACACGTGTGAGATGATATCTCATTGTGGTTTTGATTTGCATTTCCCCGATGATTAGTTATGTTGAGCATCTATCATATGTTTGTTGGCCACCTGTATGTCATTTCTTTTTATGTCTTCTACCCATTTTTAAATTGGATTATTTGCTTTTTGGGTGTTGAGTTGTATAAGTTCTTTATATATTTTGGATACTAAACCTTTATTGGATATATGTCATTTGCAAATATCTTCTCCAGTTCAGGAGGTTGTCTTTTAGTTTTGTTGATTGTTTCCTTTGCTGTGCAGAAGCTTTTTATTTTGATGTAGTCCCAATAGTTTATTTTTGCTTCTGTTTCCCTTGCCTCAGGAGACATATCTAGAAAAATATTGCTGTGGCCCCGTGTCAGAGAAGTTACTGCCTGTGCTGTCACCTAGGATTTTTATGGTTTTAGGTCTCACATTTAGATCTTTAATTTTTGAGTTTATTTTTGTGTATGGTGTAAGAAAGTGGTCCAGTTTCATTCTTTCGCATGTTGCTGTCCAATCTTCCCAGCATGATTTGTTGAAGAGACTGCCTTTTTCCCATTGTATTTTCATTCCTCCTTTGTCAAAGATTAATTGACCATATAATTGTGGGTTTATTTCTGGGCTCTCTATTCTGTTCCATTGATCTATGTGTCTGTTTTTGTGCCAGTACCACACTGTTTTGCTCACTGCAGCTTTATAGTGTATCTTGAAATCTGGGATTATGATACCTTCACTTCTGTTCTTTTTCTTTTTTCAAATGTTAATTTTGAGAGAGCAAGAGCGCATGCGTGTGAGCGGGGATCAGGACAGAGAGAGAGAATCCCAAGCAGATCCCAAATAGATTGAGCAGGGCTAGATCTCAGGAACTGTGAGATCATGACCTGAGCTGAAATCAAGAGGCAGATACTTAACCGACTGATCCATGCAAGCTCCCCTTGTTCTTATTTTTCAAGACTGTGCTGGCTATTCAGAGTCTGTTGTGATGCCATACAAAATTTAGGACTAATTTTTCTAGTTCTGTAAAAAATGTTGGTATTTTGGTAGAGACTGAATTAAATCTGTAGATTGCTCTGGACAGTATGGACGTGTTAACATTTGTTCTCTCAGTCCATGAGCGTGGAATGTCTTTCCATTTATTTGTGTTGTCCTCAGAGTACAGGGCTTTCACCTCTTTGGTTAAGTTTATTCCTAGGTATTTTATTATTTTTGGTGCAGTTGTAAATGGGACTGTTTTCTTAATTTCGCTTTTCCAGAGACAGTATTTGAAGAATTTTGAAGCTATTAAAAAAAATTCTTTCATGTGGGAAAATATGTCCTATTACCATGTTCTTTTAGACTGCTGATGTGAAATATGACAGAAGCTAAGCCTGCTGGATTTGTAGCTGCTCTTGTTTTGCCGGGTTTTTTGGTCTTATTGGCTGGTTACTTTGTGTTAATAATCTAAAGATCTTAAGGCTGTTGAAATCAAGTTATACTATTATAGTTTATCTGTATACATTGGAAGAGAAGAAATGAGGTATGTGTGTCTGAAGTCTTAACCTTGCAGATAGGGTCAGAAATAACTGGCTTGGGGTTTTAGGTATAATGATAATTCTTGGTAGTGAAAAGAACTCTGGGACAGAAATAAAAACTTTAGTTTAATTATTGTTACTATTAACACTGTGGCCTTTTCCAAGTTTCTTTATATCTCCTGGCAGTGGTTTCCTTATCTATAAAATGAGGTGGCTAGATTCTAAAGTCCTTTCTAACTTTAAAATACTGTGGTCACAAGATGATCGATTTTTCTTTTCCCTCCATAACC
Organism: Leopardus geoffroyi; assembly: GCF_018350155.1. Classification (NCBI taxonomy): domain Eukaryota; kingdom Metazoa; phylum Chordata; class Mammalia; order Carnivora; family Felidae; genus Leopardus; species Leopardus geoffroyi. Next base: position 82,322,093 of record NC_059342.1, read on the forward strand.
CGTATCACACATTGGGTGCTTCCTGGATCATAATTGATTGCTGCATATTAAAGTCTCTTTCCTCCTTGACTACCTCATAAAATGAGTAAAATGGAATTACATCAAAATATGAATGATTTTCTACTAGTTTGCTTTTAAATTAGAAAGCACAATGGCTGGTTCATTTGTTTTGGGTAACGCTTGGTCTCCCTGCAGAGTTTTGGAACTATCCTGCCATCTGGTGGCAAATTTAGTGTACCGTGCAGCTTCACCTTTGATTTGTTCACTGAAGTATGAGACTTTGCTGTGGTGTGTGCCTTGCCATCAGCTGTGTTTCTGCTCTCACAGCAACCAACACTGGGATGTGCTGCTTCCCACCAAATGCATACCTACCCTAGGAAGTGGAAATTATAATCTACGAACCTTGTAATAGTTATTTTCCATTTTAAGGAACAAAAGTTTTTTTAAACTGCATTTTTTTTTCTTTAGTAAAGATATTTATGTAGATCCTGTTTGTAAATTTCAATTACAAATAGAAAAAATTCTAAGCTCTCTCAGAACCATTAGGACTAGTTTTCTTCCTTCTGAACTCAGGCATGTTCAAGGTAGATCAGTCATCCCTGTTCCATTCACCCTCATACCAAGGAAATACTATATGGAAATGCCATATAGAAAATTTCTGGATGGTCATTTTGCTCTTCACATTTGTTGGGGCTTTGTTCTGTTTTTGTTAATGTGATTTTATTGAATTTGTAGTTTATAGTAGAAAAGAGTGTTGTGTAGCCTTATTATAATGAACTTGTTGAGAAGTTCTTTATCAGATTGAACTTGCTGAATGCAATTTTTTTTAAACCAGTGATTCTGTAATATCTACAGAATTTATCTACAGAAATAATCACTGAGATACGGAGAGAATTATCAAGATGGTTGCTCCTCTTAACACTGTATATAATAACAAAATTAAAAAGTGGAAATTGAATGTTGACCAAAATAGCATGATTAAAGTATGATGCATTTCATAATATTAAGTATCGAAACATTATGTTGTACACCTCAAGTTAACATAATGTTGTATGTCAGTTATATTTCACTAAAAACATAATATAATAGTGCACCCATATGATTTAGCACCTATCCAAAAAATAACAGTATATATAAGTAACCATAGCACAACATAAATTGTGGTTTTACTATAACATAAATATACATAAAGTGCTGTGGCAAGAATTAGTGTCTTCTTTTCGTCCCTGAAAAAGTATACTTCTTACGCTAATTAAAATTAGAAATCTACTTTCCATTTAGCCCTTGGGAAGATGGAGCATTTTCACTTATACAATTCAAAGCACTTTTTTGTCTCATTTAATCTACCACCTAACCCTATTAGATATGCTGGGTATTTAATATGTTCCTTGTTTTATGGGTAAAGAAACCCAGAGAAGTTAAGCCTGGACCTCAGTATTGTAATTTATACAGTAGGAAGTAAATGTGAAATTATTTGGGTGGATCCATTCAGTGATATAATGACAATACTAGAAATACAATCCAGGGGCTCCTGGGTGGCACAGTTGGTTAAGCCACCCATTTCGGCTCAGGTCATGATCTCGGGGTTCACAAGTTTAAGTTCCACATCAGGCTGACACCTCAGAGCCTGAAGCCTGCTTGGAATTCTGTGACTCCCTCTCTCTCTGCCCCTTCCCTGCTATTTCTCTCCCTCACCTCTCTCCTCTTTCAGTCTCAAAAATAAACATTAAAAAAAAAAAAAAAAAAAAAAGGAAGAAATTTAATCTAGGGTCCCTGACAGTAATGAAGCGAACTTCCACTGCTTAACAGTCTCCACTCTGCTTCCTGTTAATATAGTTTTTCCTTGCACTTCAGCCTTAGGACACCGGAAGCAACTTTATATCTTTCGTCTTTTTAAATACTGCTGAAAGGTGGGATTATGTGTATTTCTGTGTCAGCACGCACAGAACATAAACACTAGTGTATCTGTTATCAGTTGAAAATTGATAACCTGTCTATATCCTTATAGATGAAATTTCTGTCAACCACAAATACTTTTAACAGTTTGGTATGGAGTTTTTCTTTGCAGATGTTTGTCATTTCTAGACTCCTTTGATAAGGTTCTTTGATTTTCTAATCTGTTTCATGCAGTGTTTTTGAGTTGGTTACTGTGTAAGTGCAGATGGTCTTCAAACTAATTTTATTTCTTCAGAGCCACTTTTTAGTTTGAGTAGGTACTCAGAACTCTCATGTAGCCTTTTCTAATATCTTCTAATGGTTCTGCTGCCATTTTTTTTTTTGAGTTGTATAGCACTAAGACATAATTTATATTTGCTGCATGTTGGCTGATTGCCATAGGCAGATGTTTGCCTTTGAGAACAAAGGAGCTAGAGCAGGTGGTGTGTGAGAGAGTAGGAGATTATTTTGGTAAACTCTAATTTTAAGAATATTTTCAACTTTTTTCTTAAGGTAATGTTTAACTGTATCATTAGTATTGTTTTTATAATGCCTGCACATGTTTACAGTGTTATCACTGCTTGAGGGAAGTGTTAGGCAACAGCTTACTTTTTGGCCATATCCTATATCTCTGTTATTTTTTGAAGGCACCTTGTTTTGAAATTCAAAGACTCCATGATTAGGTATTTTTTCTTTATTTAAACAAATAAGGCAATAATTATAAAAAAAAAAACCTGACTAAACTGAAAAGAAACTGATGTTTTTTTGAGTGTCTGTGCTAGATGCTATGCTAAGTGCTTTACAAATATCTAACTTAATTTTTACAGCAACAGAAAATTAAAAAAACTAAAGACATTTTAGGGAGCATAAGAGCGTTTTTTTCTAGCTTAAATACATTGTTTAGTGGATTACATACAGTAATGGTAATATTTTCACATTAAGAGGCAGATGATGGGTTTTAAATTTCTGTTATGATTTGAAAACCAGGCACAGAAAAGAATCCTAGATTCAAGAGAAGTTGTTCTAGTATATGTCATAAGAAAATACTTTGCAAAATTAATGAAACATGTTGTCCTACAGTGCAGTTCCTAAGGAGAAGGACAGACAATGCTTTAAACTTCGCCAAGGAACTGATAAAAAGATTGTCATCTATGTGCAACAAACAACTAATAAAGAACTTGCCATTGAAAGGTAAACATTTTTAGTAAATTCAGCTTAAATATAAATTCTAGTTTTTATCAGTCTAGTGGAGTAACCATATACTATATTCAAAAATGTATTTGCAGGGTGCCTGGGTGGCTCAGTCGGTTGAGCATCCAGCTCTTGAATTCAGCTCAGGTCATGATCCCAGAGTCATGGGATCGAGCCCAATGCTGGGCTCTGTGCTGAACGTGGAGCCTGGTCGAGATTCTCTATCTCCCTCCACTTTTCTGTCCTGCTCTCTCTCTCTCTCTCTCTCTTTCTTTAAAAACAAAAACAAACACACACACATATATATATGTATATATATATATATATATATATATATATGTTCCCATATATATGAAAAATATATTATTCTCTGGGGAATTCTTTTGGTTATTGAAGTGAATATTTCATTCACTTTGACTTATCTCCCATAAATCTGCAGCTAATATGCTGACTTCAACTGTGTGATAATAAAAGCCAAGCAGAATTTGTTTATGTAAAGTCAAGATTAAGGATTATTTGGGCAGTAGTTAATTTATTAATAATTTTAATGTGTCCTTTATCCATCAAGAAGAATTTTAGGTGACCTAATTTAAACATCTTGTTTGTGTTATTTTTTTTCCAAATTTATGTCTCTTCTCTTTTTTTGGCAGGTGTTTTGGTCTTCTCCTTAGCCCAGGAAAAGATGTACGAAATAGTGACATGCACTTGTTAGATTTGGTAAGGATTGCTTTTTTTAAAAAAAATTTTTTATTTTTATTTTTTAAATATGAAATTTATTGTCAGATTGGTTTCCATACAACACCCAGTGCTCATCCCAAAAGGTACCCTCCTCAATACCCATCACCCCCCCTCCCCCCTGCCACCCCCCCATCAACCCTCAGTTTGTTCTCAGTGTTTAAGAGTCTCTTATGTTTTGGCTCCCTCCCTCTCTTTTTTTTTCCTTCCCCTCCTCCATGGTCTTCTGTTAACTTTCTCAGGATCCACATGAGAGTAAAACATATGGTATCTGTCTTTCTCTGTATGACTTAATTTCACTTAGCATAACACTCCAGTTCCATCCACGTTGCTACAAAAGGCCATATTTCATTCTTTCTCATTGCCATGTAGTATTCCATTGTGTATATAAACCACAATTTCTTTATCCATTCATCAGTTGATGGACATTTAGGCTCTTTCCATAATTTGGCTATTGTTGAAAGTGCTGCTAGAAACATTGGGGTAAAAGTGCCCCTATGCATCAGCACTCCTGTATCCCTTGGGTAAATTCCTAACAGTGCTACTCCTGGGTCATAGGGTAGATCTACTTTTAATTTTTTGAGGAACCTCCACACTGTTTGCCAGAGCGGGTGCACCAGTTTGCATTCCCACCAACAGTACAAGAGGGTTCCTGTTTCTCCACATCCTCTCCAGCATCTATAGTCTCCTGATTTGTTCATTTTAGCCACTCTGAGTGGCATGAGGTGGTATCTGAGTGTGGCTTTGATTTGTATTTCCCTGATGAGGAGTGACGTTGAGCATTTTTTCATGTGCCTGTTGGCCATCCGGATGTCTTCTTTAGAGAAGCGTCTATTCATGTTTTCTGCCCATTTCTTCACTGGATTATTTGTTTTTCAGGTGTGGAGTTTGATGAGCTCTTTATACATTTTGGATACTAGCTCTTTGTCTGATATGTCATTTGCAAATATCTTTTCTCATTCCGTTGGTTGCCTTTTAGTTTTGTTGATTGTTTGTTTCCTTTGCAGTGCAGAAGCTTTTTATCTTCATGAGGTCCCAACAGTTCATTTTTGCTTTTAATTCCCTTGCCTTTGGGGATGTGTCAAGTAAGAAATTGCTGCGGCTGAGGTCAGAGAGGTTTTTTTCCTGCTTTCTCCTCTAGGGTTTTGATGGTTTCCTGTCTCACATTCAGGTCCTTTATCCATTTTGAGTTTGTTTTTGTGAATGGTGTAAGTGGTCTAGTTTCAACCTTCTGCATGTTGCTGTCCAGTTCTCCCAGCACCACTTGTTAAAGAGACTGTCTTTTTTCCACTGGATATTCTTTCCTGCTTTGTCAAAGATTAGTTGGCCATATTTTTGTGGGTCTAGCTCTGAGGTTTCTGTTCTATTCCATTGGTCTATGTGCCTGTTTTTGTGCCAATACCATGCTGTCTTGATGATTACAGCTTTGTAGTAGAGGCTAAAGTCTGGGATTGTGATACCTCCTGCTTTGGTCTTCTTCAAAATTACTTTGGCTATTCGGGGCCTTTTGTGGTTCCATACAAATTTTAGAATTGCTTGTTCTAGCTTCGAGAAGAATGCTGGTGCAATTTTGATTGGGATTGCATTGAATGTGTAGATAGCGTTGGGTAGTATTGACATTTTAACAATATTCTTCCAATCCACGAGCACGGAATGTTTTTCCATTTCTTTATATCTTCTTCAATTTCCTTCATAAGCTTTCTGTAGTTTTGAGCATACAGATCTTTTTCATCTTTGGTTAGGTTTATTCCTAGGTATTTTATGCTTCTTGGTGCAATTGTGAATGGGATCAGTTTCTTTATTTGTCTTTCTGTTGCTTCATTATTAGTGTATAAGAATGCAACTGATTTCTGTACATTGATTTTGTATCCTGCAACTTTGCTGAATTCATGTGTCAGTTTTAGCAGACTTTTGGTGGAGGTTATTGGGTTTTCCATGTATAATATGTCATCTGCAAAAAGTGAAACTTGACTTCATTGCCAATTTTGATGCCTTTGATTTTCTTTTGTTGTCTGATTGCTGATGCTAGAACTTCCAACACTATATTAAACAACAGCAGTGAGAGTGGACATCCCTGTCATGTTCCTGATCTCAGGGAGAAAGCTCTGTTCTTCCCCATTGAGGATGATACTAGCTGTGGGCTTTTCATAAATGGCTTTTATGATCTTTAAGTATGTTCCTTCTATCCCGACTTTCTCGAGGGTTTTTATTAAGAAAGGATGCTGAATTTTGTCAAATGCTTTTTCTGCATCGATTGACAGGATCATATGGTTCTTATCTTTTCTTTTATTAATGTGATGTATCACATTGATTGATTTGCGAATGTTGAACCAGCCCTGCGGTCCAGGAATGAATCCCACTTGATCATGGTGAATAATTCTTTTTATATGTTGTTGAATTCGATTTGCTGTTATCTTGTTGAGAATTTTTGCATCCATATTCATCAGGGATATTGGCCTGTAGTTCTCTTTTTTTGAAGGGTCTTTGTCTGGTTTGGGAATCAAAGTAATGCTGGCTTCATAGAATGAGTGTGGAAGTTTTCCTTCCCTTTCTAGTTTTTGGAACAGCTTGACAAGGATAGGTATTATCTCTGCTTTAAATGTCTGGTAGAATTCCCCTGGAAAGCCATCTGGTCCTGGACTCTGTTGGGAGATTTTTGATAACTGATTCAATTTCTTCGCTGGTTATGGGTCTGTTCAAGCTTTCTATTTCTTCCTGTTTGAGTTTTGGGAGTGTGTGGGTGTTTAGGAATTGGTCCATTTCTTCCAGGTTGTTCAGTTTGTTGGCATATAATTTTTCATAGTATTCTGATAATTGCTTGTATTTCTGAGGGATTGGTTGTAATAATTCCATTTTCATTCATGATTTTATCTATTTGGGTCATCTCCCTTTTCTTTTTGAGAAGCCTGGCTAGAGGTTTGTCAATTTTGTTTATTTTTTCAAAAAACCAACTCTTGGTTTCATTGATCTGCTCTACAGTTTTTTTAGATTCTATATTGTTTATTTCTGCTCTGATCTTTATTATTTCTCTTCTTCTGCAGGGTTTCGGGTGTCTTTGTTGTTCTGCCTTTATTTCCTTTAGGTGTGCTGTTAGATTTTGTATTTGGGATTTTTCTTGTTTCTTGAGATAGGCCTGGATTGCGATGTATTTTCCTCTCAGGACTGCCTTCGCTGCATCCCAAAGCGTTTGGAGTGTTGTATTTTCATTTTCATTTGTTTCCGTATATTTTTAAATTTCTTCTCTAATTGCCTGGTTGACCCACTCATTCTTTAGTAGGGTGTTCTTTAACCTCCATGCTTTTGGAGGTTTTCCAGACTTTTTCCTGTGGTTGATTTCAAGCTTCATAGCATTGTGGTCTGAAAGTATGCATGGTATGATCTCAATTCTTGTATACTTATGAAGGGCTGTTTTGTGACCCAGTATGTGATCTATCTTGGAGAATGTTCCATGTGCACTCGAGAAGAAAGTATATTCTGTTGCTTTGGGATGCAGAGTTCTAAATATATCTGTCAAGTCCATCTGATCCAAAGTATCATTCAGGGCCCTTGTTTCTTTATTGATCCTGTGTCTAGATGATCTATCCATTGTTGTAGGTGGAGTATTAAAGTCCCCTGCAATGACCACATTCTTATCAATAAAGTTGCTTATGTTTGTGAGTAATTGTTTTATGTATTTGGGGGCTCCCGTATTTGGCGCATAGACATTTATAATTGTTACCTCTTCCTGATGGATAGACCCTGTAGTTATTATATAATTCCCTTCTTCATCTCTTGTTACAGCCTTTAATTGAAAGTCTAGTTTGTCTGATATAAGTATGGCTACTCCAGCTTTCTTTTGACTTCCAGTGGCATGATAGATAGTTCTCCATCCCCTCACTTTCAATCTGAAGGTGTCCTCGGGTCTAAAATGAGTCTCTTGTAGACAGCAAATAGATGGGTCTTGTTTTTTTGTTTTTTTTTTTTTTTTTTTTATCAATTCTGATACCCTATGTCTTTTGGTTGGCATATTTAGTCCATTTACGTTTAGTGTTATTATAGAAAGATATGGGTTTGGAGTCATTGTGATGTCTGTAGGTTTCATGCTTGTAGTGATGTCTCTGGTACTTTGTGGTCCTTGCAACATTTCACTCATAGAATCCCCCTGAGGATCTCTTGTAGGGCTGGTTTAGTGGTGATGAATTCCTTCAGTTTTTGTTTGTTTGGGAAAACCTTTATCTCTCCTTCTATTCTGAATGACAGACTTGCTGGATAAAGGATTCTCGGCTGCATATTTTTTCTGTTTATCACATTGAAGATTTCCTGCCATTGCTTTCTGGCCTGCCAAGTTTCAGTAGATAGGTCTGCCACTAGTCTTACCCGTCTCCCTTTATATGTTAGAGCATGTTTATCCCTAGCTGCTTTCAGAATTTTCTCTTTATCCTTGTATTTTGCCAGTTTCACTATGATATGTCATGCAGAAGATCGATTCAAGTTACGTCTGAAGGGAGTTCTCTGTGCCTGTTGGATTTCAATGCCTTTTTCCTTCCTCAGATCAGGGAAGTTCTCAGCTATGATTTCTTCAAGTACATCTTCAGCACCTTTCTTTCTTCCTCCTGTGGAATCCCTGTTATATGTATATTATTGTGTTTCATCGCATCACTTAGTTATCTAATTCTCCCCTCATACTCCTGGATTTTTTTTATCTCTCTTTATCTCAGCGTCCTCTTTTTCCATAATTTTATCTTCTAATTCACCTGTTCTCTCCTCTGCCTCTTCATTCCAAGCTGTGGTCGCCTCCATTTTATTTTGCACCTCACGAATAGCATTTTTTAGTTCCTCGTGACTATTTCTTAGTCCCTTGATCTCTGTAGCAATAGATTCTCTGCTGTCCTCTATGCTTTTTTCAAGCCCAGCGATTAATTTTATGACTATTATTCTAAATTCTTGTTTTTTTATATTGCTTAAATTGTTTTTGATCAGTTCGTTAGCTGTCGCTACTTCCTGGAGTTTCTTTTGAGGAGAGTTCTTCTTTTTGTCATTTTGGATAGTCTCTGGGGTGGCGCGGAACTGCAGGGCACTTCCCCTATGCTGTCTGGAGTAACTTGTGTTGGTGGGCAGGGCCGCAGTCAGACCCAATGTCTGCCCCCAGCCCACCTCTGGGGCCACAGTCAGACTGGTGTGTACCTTATCTTCCCCTCTCCCAGGGGCAGGACTCACTGTGGAGTGGTGTGGCCCCTGTCTGGGCTACTTGCACACTGCCAGGCTTGTGGTGCTGCTTCTGTGGGATCTGGTGTATCAGCCGGGGTGGATCCGCAAGTTGCACAGGGTGGGGAGGGGAGGCTCAGCTCTCTTTGCCTTCGGTGGTCTGCTGCGGGAGGTGCCCTGTGGCACCGGGAGGGGGGGCAGACCCGTTGGAGGGATGGATCCACAGAAGCACAGCGTTGGGTGTTTGTGGGTGCAAGCAAGTTCTGTGAAGGGAACTGGTTCCCTTTGGCATTTTGGCTGGGGATGGCAAGGGAGATGGCGCTTCCTAGCACCTTTGTTCCCCGCTGAGCTGAGCTCTGTCTTGCGGGGCTCAACATCTCTCCCTCCCGGTGTCCTCTTGCCCTCCCTGCTCTCCGAGCAGAGCTCTTGACTTATAACATTCCAGATGTTAAGTACCACTGGATGTCAGAACTCACTCCATCTGGCCCCTCTGCTTTTGCAAGCCAGACTTGGGGGCTCTGCCTTGCCGGGTGGGCTGCCCCTCCACCGCCTGGCTCCCTCCTGCCAGTCCGTGTAGCGCGCACCGACTCTATGCCCTTCCTGCCCTCTTCCGGGGGCCTCTTGTCTACGCTTGGCTCTGGAGAGTCCATTCTGCTAGTCTTCTGGCGGTTTTCTGGGTTATTTAGGCAGATGTGGGTGGAATCTAAGTGATCAGCAGGACGAGGTGAGCCCAGCGTCCTCCTACGCCGCCATCTTCCTCTTTGTACCCTGTCTTTCTGTCCTGGAGGGGGCCTTCCAGAGAAACAGGCACCCCACAAGTGCTAAAGCCATGAGCTCTGTCCAAGTCACAGAGTTTGAGATGTGGCGTTCTCCGCCCAGTCCGCATGGGCTTATTGCTCCTCAGAGTGGGCGTGAGCCCCGCCCCCTACACAGGCTGCTGCCTTGTGACTCCCACAATCTTTTTTTTTTTTTTTTAAGTTAATATACTATTTCCTTGATAATGTTTTCACTTTATCTCAGCCTGAATTTGGTGTTAAAGCACGTTTATCAAAGTGTTCTTGTGAGCTATAATAGCAGTAAACAAAGATAAGGGTATTTCCTTATTTCTGAATTGCTATTTACTAGTCTGGTCTTAGACCCATTTAGTCTTAACCTTGGTTTCTTGACTGTATGATAGTGAATAATCCTTGTTTATAATTTAGGGTTGAAGTGGGGGTCAGAAAATTCGTGAGAGAAGTGTTTACACACTACTGTGAATTTTATAAAAGTCGGTGGTATTAGTATTGTTGCTTTTATGTGAAAATCTTTATTTTCAAAACTAAAATTTATGTGATAATTATTCACTTGACAACAGAATTCAGCATAGACTTAGGTGGTTAAGTTTCTCTGATGTTTGTACAATTTGATACGATCTACAAGCATTTACTTTATAACTTTCAGGAACAATTATATAAATAGTTGGCACATCTTTAATTTTAACTGTAATTAGTGTCATTCACATATATTTCTACCTTTTTAAAAAATACCTGACCCTTTTTCATACTATATTTTTGCAATTTCTCTATTTTCTAAAGGCAGCAAAATGGCAGTTAGCAGTTGACTTATTTTGGCATTTATGTTTGTTTTTATTCTTTTCTTCAGGAATCTATGGGCAAAAGTTCTGATGGAAAGTCCTATGTCATCACTGGGAGTTGGAATCCAAAATCTCTGCCTTTTCAAGTTGTAAATGAAGAAACTCCTAAAGGTGATGCAGATTGCTGACACCATGAACAGAAATTTTAGTCCCAAGAAGATACCCAAACCTTAGGACCACTTATTTCACAAATATCCAGTGTTTTTTTTAATTGTAGTGAAACCAAAGAATTTGTATAGGTCTTTGAGGTTATTATGAAATTTAACTGTAAACAAAGTATCATTTTTCCCCCACTTACTTCCCCCCCCCTTAATTTTTCCCTTTCCTGCTTTTTTTCTACTTATGTATTTATTTGTATACAAAATTCTAAGTTTTATTTATTTTTGTAGCAATAATATATGCATATATGGTTAAAAATTAAAAGGATATGTAAGGAAAAGTAGAAGTCTACCACGGTCCTCAGGGCCCCGTCCCAAGGGGACCACCGTGACCAATTTTTTATGTAGATTTTCAGATACTCTGTGCTCAAGGTGTTTCATCCTCCTCATGAATGTCATTTAGTGGCTGTATAATATTCTGTCCTGAAAAATGTAACCTTGTAGTGCCTCTTATTGAGCATTTATTTTCCCCTTCATTTTTTCTTGTTATTCACAGCACTGTAGGTAAATGGATAAATTAACCAAGATTTTAGAAATTGAGAACCCCCTGTATGGGTAAGAGTGGCATGAATAGGCCGTATGCACTTTTACAAAACAATCTGACAGTATGTTTCATAAACTTTAAAGTATCTAATGCTGTCACTAGTTCCAAGGAGTGTACCCAAGCAAAGAATTCTCAATACGGAAAAAAAATTTTCAAAACAGTAATTTATGTGATTATTTTAGATTTTTATTTAATTGATATATTACTTTAAGGTATCTTGAAAGTTTGTTACAAAAGTGATTTAACAATAATTGTATGAGCAAATGTATTTCCATTTTTTTATTTGCTTTTCCCCTCTCTTTCTAGATAAAGTGCTGTTTATGACCACGGCTGTTGATTTGGTAATAACAGAAGTACAGGAGCCTGTTCGATTTCTCATAGAGACAAAAGTCCGTGTTTGCTCACCTAATGAGAGATTATTCTGGCCCTTCAGCAAACGTAGTACCACTGAAAATTTCTTTTTGAAACTAAAACAGGTACTATTCTTTTTTGTAACGATGGGAGGGGAGTAGATAAGAAAGGAGAAACTGTTTTTGAAGCTGATTTATCATTATGCTGTCCCTTAGATCTTTAAGCAGTCACATGTATTTTATTTTATTTTTTTTTTAATTTTTTTTCAACGTTTATTTATTTTTTTTGGGACAGAGAGAGACAGAACATGAACGGGGGAGGGGCAGAGAGAGAGGGAGACACAGAATCGGAAACAGGCTCCAGGCTCTGAACCATCAGCCCAGAGCCCGACGCGGGGCTCGAACTCCCGGACCGCGAGATCGTGACCTGGCTGAAGTCGGATGCTTAACCGACTGCGCCACCCAGGCGCCCCTAAGCAGTCACATGTATTTTAAACATACTAAGAGGAAAAATTGCCTTTTATTTTTACCCACCTATTTATCATTTTTTTTGCTCTTCATTTCTTCCTGAAGAACCAAATTTCTGTCTGATTTCACTTGCCGTCAATCCAAAGACCTTACTTTAGCATTTCTTCTAGTGCTGATCTACTAAAGGCATAACTCATAGAGGAACTTCCTTTTTTAAAATTTACTTATTCTCAAGTTAGTCAACATACAGTGTAGTCTTGGCTTCAAGAGTAGAACCCAGTGATTCATCACTTACGTATAACACAGTGCTCACCTCAACAAGTGCCCTGCTTAATGCCCATCATCACCATTTCCCTCATCCCTATCAATCCTCAGTTTGTTCTCTGTATTTAAGAGTCTTTTATGGTTTGCCCCTTTCTGTTTTTATCTTATTTTTCCTACCCTTCCCCTATGATCATCTGTTAAGTTTCTCACATTCCACATATGAGTGAAATCATGTGATACCTGTCTCTGACTTATTTTGCTTGGCATAATACCCTCCAGTTCCATCCACATTGTTGCAAATGGCAAGATTTCACAGAAGAACTTCTTTATCTGAAAATGTTTTTATTTCACTTGCATTCCAGTGGGATATTTTCACTGGCTGTAGGATTCTGTGTTGACATTTTTTTTTTTCAGCACTGTGAAGATGTCATCCCACCATCTTCTGGCTCTCATTGTTTTTGATGTGAAGTCAGAATGCATTTATATTGTTCCTCTGTATGTAATGAGTCATTTTTTTCTGGCTGCTTTTAAGATTATTTTTTATCTTTGGTTTTCAGACATTTAAATATGATGTGTCAGGTGTTTTATACTTTCTTATCTTCCTTGGGATTTGCTGAGCTTCTTGAATTTTTAAATTTATGTTTTATTTTGTTTACCAGTTTTGAGGGAAATTTGGTCTTTCAACCTTTTATCTGGCCCCATCTCTCTTTTCTCTCATAGGATTCAAGTTACATATATTTTAGTCCTTTTGATATTATCCCACAGATCTCTGGGGTTTTTTTTTTTTTTTTTTTTTTTTTTTTTTTGTTTTGTTTTTTTTCTGTTTTCTTCAGGTATAGGAGACTCTGTTTTGCTCTATCTTAAAGTTGGTTTACCCCTCCCCCCCCCCTTTTTTTTTTATCATCCCCAGTTTGCTGTTAAGCCCATTCAATGAATTTTTTTACATTTCAGATCTTATATGTCCATTTGCTTTTTTTATACTTTCTTATAAGATTTCTTTGTTCTTTTAAGCAGATTTTCTCTTACATCCTTGAGCATGTTTATAATATTCTTTAAAAATTCTTAACTGCTGATTCTAATGTCTGGTGAGTCACATTTTCCTTTTTCTTTGTCTAGTAATTTTGTATTGTGTAGTAGACATTTTCAGTAATAGATTGTTATGGTCTGTTATATTGTGGTCTCTTAGTTTAAGAAAAAATCTGTCATTTAATTCGGTCAAAGTCAAATTCCATTCTCTTTTTCCTGTGGTGGGCAGCAGATGAACTGTTTCCTTCTTTTAGCTTCTCTTGACTTCAGTTGCCCCACTACTTCTCCCTTTTTTGTTTTCCTTTGTATCAAAACTTATTGAAAAAAAGCAAGTTCATAGTGACCTAAATTGCTAAATCTGTGATCAGTCTGAGTTTTCATCTTCCTTGGCCTGTCAGCACAATATGATACAGGTGATCACTCCTGCCTTCTTATCCCTCTTTCACTGTCACTTTCAGGACATCTCCAATTTACCATGTCCAAGAAGATCGCATTATTTCACCTCCCGACCCCCAAAATACTTTACTTGTCTGTCTTTACTATTTCAGTTCATGGATATCTTCTCCTAATTATTGCTTAGGCCAAGAATTTTACTTTTATTTTTTTTTTGTTTTTATTTTTTTTTTATATCTTTTGATTATTTATTCATAAAATTTTTTTAATGTTTATTTTTTGCACACGAGAGAGAGAGACAGAGCGCAAGCAGGGGAGGGGCAGAGAGAGAGGGAGACACAGAATCCTGAGCAGGCTTCTGGCTCTGAGCTGTCAGCACAGAGCCTGACGCGGGGCTCAAACTCACAGACCGCGAGATCATGACCTGAGCTGAAGTCTGGTGCTTAACTGACTGAGCCACCCAGGCACCCCTTACTTTTATTTTTTATACCCATATCCACTCTGTTAGGAAATTCTGTTTACTATTTTACTTTCAAAACATATCTAAATATGGCTACTTCTTACCATTTAGATTATGTTAACCTCACATCTGAATCATCACTTTTACCTGAGTTACTGTAGTAGCATCTTCACTCATCTCCCTGTTTCTTTGTTTTCCCTCCTTTTGATATGTTCTCAACATAGCAGCCTAAGATAAAATCAGGTCATTTTTCTGCTTGTAACCCTTTAAACCTATTTTACTCTATAAAAACTAGAGTCCTTACAGTGTTCTTATAAGACCCTATCCAGTCTGCTGCTGTTTAGATCATAAACTAATTTCTCTCTTACTGGTCTTGTTTGCTTCCTTGGTTCTAACCATGTGCTTAGGGCCTTTGCTATTAACTATCTCTTCTGCCTAAAATGGTCTTCCCCCTTTTCCCACTTGCTGTTATTCGCCTCCTTCAAGTCCTCATCTTTAAGTTTTTGCTCAGATTTACATCTTAACAGTTCATGACTGCCACATTTAACACTGCAGTATGTCCACTCTTCCACTGGTGCTGCCAGTCACGCCCACCCCCATGCTAATATACATATTTTAAATTTTGTACAAGACTTTTAACTTCCAATATATGCCATATAACGTACTTAATTTTATTTTGCTTATTATCTGTTTTTCCTGTTAGAAACCTCTACTAAGGCAGCATTCCTGATTTGCCTTGTTCACTGATTTATCCCAAGCATCTAAAACCTAGTAGTTCTCAGTAAATATTTGTTGACTTGATTTTATTTACATGTTCAATCTTCTGTTTTACAAAATTCTAACATTGCTTGTCAATTTAATTGAATGTACTTAAAAAAAATTTTTTTTAATGTGTTTATTTATTTTTGAGAAATGAGAGACAGAGTACTAGTGGGGAAGGGCAGAGAAAGGAGATACAGAATCTAAAGCAGGCTACAGGCTCTGAGCTGTCAGCACAGAACCCAACATGGGGCTCGAAACTCACAAACTGTGAGATCATGACCTTAGCTGAAGTCGGAGGCTTAACCGACTGAGCCACCCAGGCGTCCCTTGAATGTACTTTTTGATAGCGATAAATATTTTGATTGCAGTGTATTCCAAGTTAGTCCTTTTGGTTATAGTTAGAAAAAGGTGGCAAACAGCACAGGAATAGAGATTTCTCTTCAGTGTTTTCTTAGGAGACAGAAAGTAAACCTGGGTCCTAGCACTGTTTTCCCAGGTCTTCACTGTGGCAGCAGAAAAGAATTAGCATAATGTTATCAGCTCTGGAGTCAGAGTATATCGATTTTACTACTAACTAGCTTTATGACTTTGAGCAAGTACCACCAACTCTGTGAGCCTGTTTACTCAACTGTAAAATGGCAGTGTTTTAATCTTGCTCATAGTGTTATTATGACATTAAGTGAGAAACCGTACAACACACTTGGCACATAGTATGTTCTTCATACATTTTAGCTATTATTCAGAGGACTGTGGAACCTTAGTGGGACAGAGGAAGAATAAAAAATTCTAAATCATGAAGTCAGAACAACATTGATATTAGTGGATCAGCCCAAGAGGAAGAACACTTCAGAAAGAAACCAATTTACAGGTATCATTTTAAAAGTTTAGGGAGTAGGGATGATTCTTAAGTTTGTAGAGTTAGAGATGATAAACAGAAATTAATTCTATAATAATTTTAGTACAAATTTGTATGTAAGCAAACATATTCTCTTTAGAGTTCTGTCTCTTTTATCTTGGTGAACATAAGATTCCTCTGATCTTACTTTTCCCTTGAGGTCTTATACAACTTTGGATTCAAAGACTGCGGTGAGTTTGTAGGAATATTATATGGTTTGGTCTACTATAATGTATCTAAGTAGGCTAACAAATGACTTGGCAGGGTGAGCTCTCCAAAAACACATATACCTGAGACCTAGTCTGATAGACTACTCTAGACTCTGTTAAGGTTATAAGCTAAACATAGACTGAGCTGTCAATATTTTCTTTGCAAAAAGCAGAAGTTTATATGTGGAAGCTAGGAGGAGGGCAAGGAATTCCTGAGAATAATCTTTCATTTTTCTCCTTATTTGGGTAAGTCTTACTTTGGTGGGGGAGGAGTTTTGTGAGGGGTAAGGAATGGGAAAGAAGAGAGAGAGTGTGAAGAATTTGAAGAACTTTGTTGCTGTCTAAGGGCACTTAGAACACTGTTAATCTCATTCCTTGTAACATCATAAACTAAGTTTATTTCCTCCTTTACATTCGTGGCATTAAAAAGTAATAGCTATAGTGGTTGAGGGCCTACTGTAGCTGTCACTATACTAGCAACTTTGCTTTTTTCTGTCTTATATACTTTTCATAGTGATCCAGTGAGGATAATAGTATTTTCATTTTATAGATCCAAAGATGTAAAATATTTTATGGAATATTGTGTGAACAAAATGAATACCCAGGCCTTCTAAGAGTCTCAGGATTCTTTCCATAGGAACATGCTCCCTTTGTCTTTCTTTAAGAGCATTTTTAGAACTTACTTAAATTAAGCAGAATTTAAAATTTTAACCCTTTTGCAGTTCTCATCAGACAGAAAAGGAAACAATGCTGCTGACCAAATTTTTTAAATATATAGCATATAGTTTCTGTTTATTGCTGTCAGTATGGGAAAATAATTATAGAAATGTTTTTTTGGTTTTTTGTTTTTAAATGTTTATTCTTGAGAGAGAGAGCGAGGGAGAGAGAGAGAATGAGTGGGGGAGGGGCAGAGAGACCTGGGGAAACACAAAATCTGAAACAGGCTTTGGGCTCCGAGCTATCAGAACAGAGCCCAACGCAGGTCTCAAACTCAGGAATGGCAAGATCGTGACCTAGGCTGAAGTCAGACACTTAACTGACTGAGCCATCCAGGCGCCCCTAGAAATGTTTTTTTTTAATACATGCTTAAAAATTGATTCTTTCTCCTATCCCTAAAATTATCTGATGACTCAGTAACTCCTCTGTAGCCTGGAAGTCTTCCCAACTGTGCGGTTTATTATATTAAGATGGCATCATATCAGAGAAGAAACTTAAATTTAGTGAGGAAAGAATGTTTTCTTGGATTTTAATTTTTAGATATCATTTACTAAAAGAGGAAGAAACTAATCTGAAGACTAAATATTCCATCAGTATCATAAGGTGAAGACCAGCTAAGCATTCTTAGAACTATAGAATTAAAGAATTTTATTGCCAAAGAGACTGCAGGATCTTAAAATCTTTTATGAAATTATTTTATAAATGAAGCTGATGTCTCCATTGGCCAACATCATATAGACAAGTTATTAGCATAACTGTACTGGAAACCTGGGCCTATTATTTCTGTTTGGAGTGTGTGTGTGTGTGTATGTGTATGTATGTATATAGGGATATGCACTGAACCACTATACCTCTCAAAATAAAAAATATGGAAATGCTTTCTATAGTAGAGATCTTCAATTGCTAAATCAGGAGACATGTGATATCATAGTATTCCATTATTCCTGGGAAGTGTCACTGGGATTAGGTGGTGACCAGTGGATTTTTCCTTTGTAAAAATAGTTTTCTTTTTGTATTTAGCAAATAAATTTGGGGTGGTTCTTGGCAACTTCCAACTACCCAGTTCTCTACAACTTTCTAACTAATGATTTTAGTATCCATTGATAATCCTTCCCTAAATCAGTTAAGCTCATTCACATAATTTCAATGGTAATTTAATATTACAGGATTTTCTTCTTTTCTTTTACGTTTATATATGTTTCTAATATTGAGTATCTTCTTAATTACAGTAATAGTAATGTATTCTTTGCTTTATCCTACTTTATTGAAGAATTCAAAAATAACAGTATTCCAGGAAATACCCTTAATACAGACCTTTATTTATTATTCCTAGCAAATTTATAACAAAATCTTTATTTTACTTTTAGAAATCAAAAACTTGTAAAATGTTAAAAAAAAAAGGTACTATTTATTGAATGTGTTTTTGAAATATAGATTTTATTTTATTTTTATTTATTTATTTTTTTCAACGTTTATTTATTTTTGGGACAGAGAGAGACAGAGCATGAACGGGGGAGGGGCAGAGAGAGAGGGAGACACAGCATCGGAAACAGGCTCCAGGCTCTGAGCCATCAGCCCAGAGCCTGACGCGGGGCTCGAACTCATGAACCGCGAGATCGTGACCTGGCTGAAGTCGGACGCTTAACCGACTGCGCCACCCAGGCGCCCCTAGATTTTAGTTATAAAATTTCAGTGAAGTCAAGCTTATATATTAATAAATTTACTGATGAGGTAATTAAGCATTCATTAATAAACGTGCACCATTTCTTTTTTTTTTTTTTTTTTTTTTAATTTTTGTTTTAATGTTTATTTTTGAGATAGAGACAGAGCATGAGCAGGGGAGGAGCAGAGAGGGAGACATGGAATGTCAGCTCAGAGCCCGACATGGGGCTAGAACTCACGGACCATGAGATCATGACCTGAGCCGAAGTCAGATGGCCAACTGACTGAGCCATCCAGGCGCCCCTAAACTTGCACCATTTCTAAAATCTAGCTTGTGTTAAACTGCGATTTGTGTACAACTTACATTGTGTACAAGTTTTTTACTATTGTAAATAAAACCTATATTTTAATATCCGTATATAAAAATCACTATGTAACCTCTTAAAAGGTTTTCAGAATATTTAGTATATTCTGAACTTTTCTATAGATGCATAAATTTTGGGAGAAATATCTATTAATGTAACTGTAATACCTATGTATTACATAAAAATAGATGTATATAATATGAAATTATTTGAGTCCACACAGTTTCAAATTCCCATTTGTTGATATTCATTTCAAAAAGAAATCAGTACTCCAATTAATAATAAAACTATTGAGTGAAGTTTAAAATTTTATTGAACTATTTTTTCCCTTTGAACTATTCTAGTAAGATTATAAAATCAGTTTCTGAACACAGGTTCAGAAGTTAATTGGAATTTTTTTTCTGATTTATGTTACCACTTGACATATAGTTAGGTTCATTGGTTTCCATATTTTCAATTTGGGGTTGTTGGGTATTTTTTTACCTTTTTGGTTTAATTTATTTTTTTTGAATATTTAAATATAATGCTACAAAAGTCAAAATTATGTAAAAATGTACTCAGCAGTCATATTTACATTCATCTGTTTCTCCACCCAATCCCATAAGTAACCATTATTATTGGTTTCTGGGTTATCTTTCCAAAGTTTCTTTTTGTGAAAATAATGAAATACTCCTACATATTTTTAACTTCCTTTTTAAACAAAAACTAACATGTACTGTTCTACACCTTGCTTTTTTAATATATCCTGATGATCATTCCACAGTAGTTCACAGAGATCTTCCTCATTCTTAATGACTACATGGTACTGTGTTGTTCGGGTGAATCATGATCTTTGATTTTTAACATTTATTCATTTTTGAGAGAGAGAGAAAGAGAGAGAGAGTGGGGGAGGGGCAGAGAGAGAGGGAGATACAGAATCCAAAGCAGGCTCAAGGCTTCAAGCTGTCAGTACAGAGCCTGATGCAGGGCTCGAACCTACGAACTGTGAGACCATGACCTGAGCCAAAGTCAGACACTCAACCGACTGAGCCACCCAGACGCTCCATGATCTCTGATTTTTAAATTGTCCTCTATTGATGGATTTTTTTTCAATCATTTGCTATTCCAAATAATGTTGCAGTATAGAACCTTGTATCATATGTTGTTTTGATTTTATGAAACTGCATCTTAGAGTAAATTTTTATTAGTATACTCATTAGCACATGACATAATTTTGCGTATGTAATTTTGTCATATTTGCCAAATTCTCCTCTCTCACAGTTGTAATCAGAGATGAGCAGGATATGAGAATACCTGTTTCTCCATATGTTTGTCATGAGTATATCGTCAAACTTAAGGATCTGATGGTAGTTTTAATTTATCCTTTGATGAATGAAAACCAGCATTTTTCATATGTTTAGGATTGATTTTACTTTCCTGTTCTCTGAACTGTCTCTTCATATTTTTTGCTTTTTGGTTTTGGCCTTTTTTCTCTTAGTTGTTAGAAGCTCTTTCTGTAGTTGAGAGATTAACCCTTTGAGATATAAGTTGCAAACATTTGTTCTGGTTTGTCACTTGACTTAAGTTATGATGAATCTTTTAAGCTTTTTGACTGTATAGTTTCTTTTCCTGTACTTGAATTCATCGAATTTTTCCTTTAAAGCTTCTGGCTTTTAAGTTATAATTAGAAATGCTTTCCATACACTCAATAATAAAGAAATTTACACATTTTCTTCTATTACTTATATGGTTTCATTTTTCTACTTTTAGAGCTCTGATTCATTAGTATTTTATTCTGTTATATGATGTAAAGTATAAATCTGATTTAATGTTTTTCCAAATGACCATACACTTTTTTAATGTTATGTTTACTGTGTTTTATTATGTTCTCTTCGTTATGGTTTTTATGTTCTATGGGGTTTTTAGGTTACTCATGCACCAATATCACCCTTTAAATTATGTAGACTTTATAATATGTTTTAATATCTGATAGGGCTGCCCTCCCTCCCCAGTTCTTTTGTGGATTTTGTTTATTTTTCATGTAAACTTTAGATTCAAATTCTGTAGCTCTAGAAAAAAAGGATAGGTATTTTTACTGAAGAGAATTGACATCTTTATGATGTTTAGTCATCTTACCTGAGAACACGTGATATTGTTCCATTTATTCAAGTCTGTGTTTTTCTTACAAGAGTGCTTTTTTAAAAGCTTTTTATTACAGAAAATTCAAACATACACAAATAAAAATAATAGTATAATAAACCCCCACATATTATTTCCCAGCTTCAATAATGAGTATCATTTTTAATAGCTGGAATTCTTGACTTATAAGCAAGGTTCAGTTCATGACTATGTTTATCTGACTTCAAAGGGCAGTGTTGGTCTGGTCAGTGTTATTCACAGAAGAGTTTCTAGGTGAACTGCAATGGTTATCACATTTATATAGTCTCTGAGAAATTTTTTTTAAAGGTAAAGAGCTATTGATCTTTGAACTTTTTTATGTAGTATTTAAGTAATGTTCCAGATAGTAATTTGTAACAAATCAAAAAAAATCCTATTCCCTATCAAAGTATAATACTTAAAAATAATTAGAAATTTAGACTGAACATGTGTCATAGATTTTAGTTCAGTTCATTAAGTAACGAGAGAACCAGTAAGATGGTAAAACTGGCTTTATGTATTTGAGGAACTTGAGTTTATATAGTGCTTCTTTAAAAAAAAAAAAGTATTAGAACAAGATTGCTAGGTTAGAAACAAAACTGGTTAATGTCTTATAGATTAACTTTGGGTTATCTTTTCTACTGGGCAGAAATCATTTGCCCATCTACCAGATACACATTTGTAGGCTAATATATAACTTCCCAGAGTCTGGGTTTTTAATTAATAGTAAGTAGCTAAGTCAAAATTGTTTATTCATCTAGAAAATTAAATAATCCTTAGGTAGACCTGTTAAAACAAAGTTGTCAAACTACAGTCCATGGGTCAAGTCTGGCCTGGCCTTTGTTTTCATAAAGTTTCTTTGGAATGCAGCCATGGTCACCTTACTCAGTATCTGTGGGTGCTTTTGTACCATAACGGTAGAGTTGAATAGTTGCCACAGACTAGTGGTCCCCAGAGACTAAAATATTTATTCTTCGGCCCTTTACAGAAAATTTTACTGACTTCTATATTAAGCAGGCATTTCTGTACCTTATGAACCTTTTAATCCCCTTTCTGTATTTTTACTTTATGCTTGTACATCTTTCTCATTGGTGTAGCCACCTTGTGAGTTATCTTTGTATCTTTCCTTACAGTTCTGCCTTTTCTTCCTTCTCTGTATTTCGCTTTTTCTCTCCTCCTTCTCCTTAAAACTGTCTGTAATGTGGACTATTAATATATTTAAATTTGGTACCGGCAAAGTTTTATATTCTCTGTCCTTAATTTTTAATTTAGGTGAGTTCAAACTGCTATACGTTTGCCTCAAAATACAAACTAATTTGAGATATAAGATTTTTGTGAATTAATCTCTTTTTTTGTTGCCCACCTTTACCCTCTCCCCCAGTTGTAGCTTTCACTGGAAGAAAAGTTCCTACAGTGCTTTAATAAGCTAAAGGAGTGGGAAGAAACATGGAAATAAGAGGACTCTCTTAGTCCTAAACTTTGTTTTAGAATTAAAAAAAATTTTTTTGTTTTAATGTTTGTTTATTTTAGAGAGAGAGAGCGAGCAAATGAGTGCAAGCGGGGGAGGGGCAGAGAGAGATGGAGACCCAGAAAACGAAGCAAGCTCAAGGCTCTGAGGTGTCAGCACAGAGCCCGATGGGGAGCTCAAACTCACAAGCTGTGAGATCATGACCTGAGCCGAAGTTGGAAGCTTAACCAACTGAGCTACCCAGGCACCCCTAGAATTTTTTTTTGTTTGTTGATTTTGAAAGAGAGAATCCTACCAAGCAGTCTCCACACTGTCAGCACAGAGCCCGACACGGGGCTCAGACTCAGGACCATGAGATCATGACCTGAGCTGAAATCACAAATTGGATGCTTAACTTACTGAGCCACCCAGGCACCCCTAAAATATTTTTAAACATTTTTTTGATGGATAGTTTCATATAGGAAACTTTAAAGGACACCTTAAAGTAACAAGGAAGCTATAGATGGTTAACGCTTACTACTAGATATTGGCAATTGCATATATGATGATACAGTATGAAGACAATAAAATTGCAGAGCAAGAGTCCCGCCCAGTAAATAACCTATTTTCCTATGGTTTTTAAATCCAAACATGTATTTTTCTATTTAGAAAAAGTTACATTTAGTGTAGACATTCAAAGTGATACCTTTTTATTCTCACATCCTATATGAAATCAGAAGTGTAGTGCTCAATTAAAAAATAATTTTACCACTTAGTAAATAATATTTTTTCGTCTTCAAGATAAAGCAGAAAGAAAGAAAGAACAATACTGATACTTTATATGAAGTTGTGTGCTTGGAAAGTGAATCAGAAAGAGAGAGGAGGAAAACTACAGCCAGTCCCTCAATTCGCCTGCCACAGTCTGGATCTCAGAGTTCCATGATACCTTCTCCTCCAGAAGATGATGAAGAGGAAGGTAAATTGTAGGGAGACCTTAATTTCTATTTTGGGGTGGCAAACCATGCAAACCATTATCATTTTGTCAGGGAATTGATAATGTGACGTAGCATTTGGAATTCTTTCAATGCGTATGAGAGTGTACTATATGCAAAGGAGTATGGGAGATTCAAAAATGGTGAATATAGGACATTCTTTAAGATAATTGTATCAGTTTGGAAAAAATGAGATTTATGGTCAGTGCTTTTTTAAAGAGTCTGCCTGCTATCTTAGTGTATTAGCACATTTTTAGAGCACATGTGACATAGATTCTACCTGAATACGTGTTCCTATCTCTGCTGATTTATTTTAGAGGGGCAGTTTCATTTGCCAAAATGTGACTTCCACACATGATCCTTTCACAAAATACATGTATTTAAATATACAAATTTATGGTTATACATTATTGGATTTCACACTGGTAAACTTTAGGAATCAACCAGTTCTTTTTTTTTTTTTTTTTCTCCCACCCTCACCCCCCATGGTTATATCCATTAAGTAATCTGTCAGTCTGTTAGTCTCTGTTAAAAGCTACTATGTAGAAGTGAGAAGTGGAAAGAAGGAGCACAGGAAAAGTAAAAGTTTGGGAGGCATTTTCTAACTGATAATTTTGTACCAGGACATTATTTTTAAGAGGAAAAGACTGGTTATGATAGAAAGTCATATGAAGCATGTGTCTGTGTGAGGTTCATATGGAGTGTTCTGGAAATTCATACAGGAGAATCCATTTTTCATTGGATGTAAGACATCGTGAAGAGTAGTTTTGGAGCTGGGACTCTTAAGGTGCAAGGAGAATAAATGGGCTGGTTTGGGCACTTCTGGCTCAGAAATTGCATTAACAAAGGCCTAGAGGTGGCTGGCGAGAATGATTGATACGTACCCATGATTATATGTACTTTTTTCAAGTTAGAGCAAGCCCTGACTTTCCAATTCCCATTGTTCCCTATAACTTTCACTTTTCCTGTGAGTAACCAACAGGCATTTGTTAATATTAATGACCACCTGGTACTAGGTGCTTAATATGTGGTACTTTGTTTCTAAAGTAACATAATACTTTGTTTATATAATTCTCTCAAAAATTCTGAAGACTAAGATTTACTATTATCCTTATTTTGCACGTAAGGAAATGGAATCTCAGAAATATGAATTTGCCCAAGGTCACACAGCTAGAAATTGGCAAAGAGGGTCTTAATCTGGTTCTGAGAGTTAGCTGTCTGAGCTCTATTCTGTAATCATCTCTGTGCGTTTAGTTCCCATAAAGCATTTTGAAGTGCAAAGAAAGCACATGTATTGTTTTGGGAGAAGTTAGAGACACAATTTAAAGTCTACCTTGAGAGCCAGTTAAATCATGTGTTAAAGCTGGGAAGGGTGGAATTGTTCTCACTGTTTGAGACTTCTCTATAACTAGCAGTCTTGAGACTTGTAGTTTACCTTCTAAGTCAACACTGCTTAAGGTGGAAGAGCAAGTAATAGTTTGGAGAACTCTTCTACCCTTAAACTCAGCAATAAAAGTAAAACCCACCATAAACTGAGAAAGACACTCTATTTTTATGAAACCAGAGAATGGTCAAATGCTGAATCTGAATGCTGTGTATTTACCAGTTACAGAGAAATTTGGGCCCAACTGAAGGATAATATCGTGTCTAACATCTAGTTGTAATCTATAGGAGGCATACATTTTTCAGTATAACTGAGGAGTTCAGAGGACCTCCAGTGACAGTTGCTAACTAGGAGACATGAGGGCCAATGGCGGACCATGAGAGAGGGAACACTAGAACACAAGCTCTGGGAAGGAAGAACATGTTATCTTTTTTTTGCCCACGCTGTTTCCCTAGTGTGTAACACCATTCCTGGTATGTAATAGATGCTCAGTAAATATTCGTGGAATGGGTACCCCTGCTGCAATCCATTCCTATAGTGAAAAACTAATGACAGGACCATGTTGCTGAAGAAAGCTGTGCAGACATTCCATCTTTTAATTCTCTAACATAATATATGGACCAAGGAGACCCATCCTGTTGTCATGTGTTTGCTCCCTGGAAAGAAATGTCCATGGTCCTGTAGAGAGGCTCCTTATTCCATAGGACATTGGTGCTCCCAGGACTGGAAGCCAGCAGATATAAAGGGGAGGTGTTCAGAAGCAACATTCTGCATCTGAGGTTGCCTGCTCCCTTTCTACCCATACCCCTACCTTAGGTACATGGAGTTGTAACCACATATTTCAGACTGCTGTCCACATATGTTGAAAGCATCCAAACCAGAAAAAGACAATTTGATAAGGCAGATATTCCTGATCTCTTTAAAGGAGTTGTCATCTCTTGTACATCTTAGTACATTTTTTATAGCTACTATTCCCCAAAGAGTTGTATTATATTGATATTTGAATGAGTGGAGAATTACGTGAGACCTTAGAAAGTAGGGTGAATTCTGACAAAATAACGAAGTTGGGGAAGTTTATCTTCGTGCCCTGGAGCATTTATCTTTTCCTTATTGATCCTCCCATTTGTCCCAAAGGAGGTCTCACACTCAGTCTGCGTCTTCCCTATCTTACCATCAAAACTGATGATAATGTCTAAGGCATTACAATGTACAGATGTTATAAGTATCATGGATTTCTGAGCTGTCACTAGTTGAGATGCAAATTCATGATGTAATCATTACAGGTATAAAGATCATTACAGGTATCATTACAGGTATAAACTTTGTTTAGGCAGGTTAGGCCAAAAACTTAGAAACAGCATTGGTGAGGACACATGTAAGCAAGTACCATTGTACTCAACAGTGGAAATGTAAATTGTAGAGCCATTCTGGAAGGCAATTTGTCAGTAAGTTACAGAATCCTTAAAATTATGCATTTTAGCCCAGGATCCACTTCTGGGCACATACCCAATGAAAGCAAGAGATATATTCATCCTGACACTATTTGTAGCAAAAAATGGAAAACTACCTAAGTGTCCAACAAAAGAAGATTGATTAAGTAAATGTCTTAGTCCATGTTTCCCACCTGCACCCCTCCCCCCCCCTTCATGATAACTTCTAAAAATTCTTTCACAGGCCTTCTTTATCAATGTCCCTTTTTTTCACTGTCTTCCTATCTTATGGTCTTTAAATTCTTATTTGAATTTACTTTTCTTAATTACTAGAGTTCAGTTTGAAATGATTCATTTTGATCCTTTTTGATATTTTTGTGCTTTCTGTTATAAATTAATGTACGTCAGTGTAGAAAATTTAGTCATAAGAACATAGGGGGAAGAGGGAAATAAACCATAACTCCATTACTCAGAGACAGTAATTGTTAATGTCTTAGCATAATTTATTCCAGACTATTTTGATCATCACAAAGACTTATCAGCTCTTGATATTTTTACTTTATGTGGCATTTTGCCAGATTATTAATGTAAACACATGTCAGTGTGTAATCACATTGTAAACATCATGTATCATAATTTATTTAGCCACTCTCTGCTCTACTCCTGTTGGGCACTTAGGTGGTTTGTAATTTTTTTCAACTGTTGTAAATAAGACTGGTACATATTTTCATAGATAAAGCTGTTTGCTTTGGAAGAGGAAAAAGAAGATACCATAATTTGAGTTTTACCATTTTATAATTAAATGGCTCTTTTCCTCAGTTGACATAATGTGGACCTCTATGGAAAGCTAAAGAAATAAAGAGATCACAGCAACATTCTACCTAGGACCATTTTTATTTTCTTTGTATTTACATTTATATGCTAAAAGAAATTATGACTTCATCCTCCCAGTAAAATCTTTCAAATTTGACTGTTATGTTTCTATTCATTCTTCTGGCTAGCATAGCCACTTTTGTTATCCTTTTCTGTGTGTTTTATTAAAGATAATGATGAACCCCTCTTGAGTGGATTTGGTGATGTATCCAAAGAATGTGCAGGAAAAATTCTTGAAACATGGGGAGAACTGCTATCAAAATGGTAAGTTAGAATAGTTCTCCTTTTCATCTGTAATTCTCATTTTCTGGGTAGGATATCTTCCCTTAACTACAGTATTCAATTTTGGAACTATTCAATTCTGGAACGTATCATAGAAACCAAAATATGAGGTTTGTATTCTAGAATCTCTGTTTTTAGCTGTTTTAAGGGTAAGTAGTGAATATCTGCAATCAACTTTCAGAATATCAGGAACCTAATAAATTCTCATTGCTGCAGAAAATACTAATTCAGGCACGGAATATATGAAAGGAATAAATCAAGAAAGATGGCCTTTTTATTGATGCACTTAGGAACCACTGACAAAGATAATACACAACAATTAAGACAGTACACCTTTATCAGGGAAGTTTGGGGGATGCTTACACAATGCATAGAGCCACAGTAGAGGCCGCAGGTGGGATTTTTCCTTATCTGTGTTATGTACAGCAGAGTGTTTTGAATGTGCTGTATACATTGACTGCTCTAACAATTACTTTTCCTACGAACACTTGTAAGATTCAGGAATTTCTTGTCAAGAGAAATTCTGCGCTCAAGAGATAGCTTGACAACATTGTTAAGCACTATCCTGTAGACTGTCTAAAAAGGATACACTAATTTCAGGTATTTATTAATGAGACCAGAGACACTCTGGTAAGTCAGGTTGGTGAGACATTTATGTAGTTCCTTTTTCCTCTCTGTAGGATGCCAGTATATGCTGGGAAAAAAAGCTTCAAAAGTGATGTGAGCACTTCTCTAATTTCTGACTTTCTGGTTGTTAGAATTGTCATGTGAGTTCCCCGTGGGCCTGTTACTTTGGGGTCTGATTTTCTCAGAAAATTTAACTGTTGAAGCCTTTCACTCTGTTCTTAGAAAACCATGTTTCGGCATTTAAAAAATCTTCCGTGTCCTTAAGGAATGGGACTACAAATGGGCATCATCTGCTTCTAGCTCTCTCACATCTCTCACAGTGCGAGAGCTTTACACTTCTGGTGAAACGTGCTCCACATTGGGAAATGTCAAATGTGTACAGGAGGAGAATGCAAACCAAAGCATGGTTTGTCTTTACACAAGTGCTTTTAATAAATGAACTCTGCAAAAGCCCCCCTGGGATATAGTTCTCATTTATATTTGATATTCCTTTAGCAGTCAGGAGACAGACCTGCTGATGCTCTCGTCACAATTATATTTTCAGTTCAGTGAATTTGGAGTGTTTGGACTGCTGCTGGCAGGCATTTCATCTGAAGAAAAAGGTTTCTGCTCTAAAATAGAAATGTAATTGAATCTTGACATGGTTACATAACACTGTATTTAAAATCATTTAGATACAGCATTTAGACTCTAGGTTTTATTGGATGAACTCAGCAGCGTTTTATACAGTTGTTTGGAATTTGTTTTGTTAACAAGTTTTGTTTCTTCAGTTTTTGAATTTTTTAAATTACGTCCTTGTCCCATTTCCTCAAATATATTAACTGAGTTTACATTTTTGTTTAGGGCGTTTAAAACTGTTTTTGCTGGTTTGGGTCATATCTTCAGAAATGATAATGCAGTCTTTTTCTTCAATTCATTTCATCACTTTTTTCCATCATAGGAAACATGGCGATATTTTGGAGTTTTAGAGCCTAGTAGACCTGGCTTCAAATCCAACCTCTTTTACTTCCAAGCTGTATGGTCTTGGGCAAGTCACTTAACTCTTCTGAGTCTCTTTCTTCATTTACAAAATACACAAGTCTTTCAAATTGCCATTCAGGATTATTGTAAATTAAAAATAATGGATGTTGTACTAGTAGCAATGGTAGTAAGAATTAATAAATTTACGATATGCCAGGCATTGTGCTAAGTTCCGTGTTTTATTTCAGTAACAACCTTATGAACTAGTATCCATTTATGCAGATGAGGAAACTGGCTCAGAGATTTAGTTAGCAATTTTAGTTAGTAAATGGCAGACCTAGAATTTTTAACACAGGCAAGTCTGATCCTAAAGCCGGTTTATTTAATTCCACATTAGATTTTAGTGGCAGTATTAGCAGCAGTACATTTGAGCTCTAACTCTCCAAGTTCATTTAAACGTGACTCTTAGTGCAGAAGATAACTAATGTTGGTATAAAATAGTGTGTTGAGATAAAGTTAATATGATCAATGACAAAATTATTCTGAAAATAATTTACCAATATAAATTAAGCTAGGGTTAGCAAATAAACCTAGGGTTAGGCTTATTGTTTCTGTAAAGGGCCAGGTCATATATATTTAGGCCATAGATACATATAGGTCATAAATATTAGGCTTTGTGGTGCAGTAATTTCTCTCACGACCACTCAACTCTGCTGTTATAGGGCAAAAGCAGTCATAGATGATACATAAACAAAAAAGGCTGTCTCCACAAAAGTTGATTTATAGTAACAGGCAGTGGGCCACATTTGGTGCACAGACCATAGTGCATCAATCTTTAAGTAACAACTGCTTTTGTTCTTTCTGCCCCCAACCCTTCAACTTTTATATAATTTTTTTTCCCAAGCAAAGACAAAACTATGTTGAATTGTCTATAGCTACTACATTAGGGTAGTAGCATCACAGAATTAACCATTTTTAAACATACTGTGCCTTATTCTGTAGAATTCTAGGAACGTTTTGAGAAAAATCTGAGTCCTTTTTGTATTTTGAGAGTGGTCATTTTGTATCAGTAACTTACTGTTTAAATTTGATAGTCACAGGAGCCATTTCACATCAGAGTCCTGCTTTACTGACTCAGTATTGGTAGCTCTCAAATCACAAAGCAGCCATGATATCAGCACATTCATAGGTCTTAGAGTTTGAGGACTACCTAAGTCATTTAATCAACTTCCCTGAACTTCTTTTTCCATCTGTAAAACTGGAGATACTAGCCACCTACCTCACATGGTGGTTGTGAGAATCGAATAAGATTTCATGCAAACCACTTTGTAAATTGGTACCAACATTTCAAGATAAGTTTTATTTTCCCCACTTTATAAATGAGATAAATGAACCTCAAAGACTTTAATAATTTATTTTGATGTTACAATAGTACAGTCAAAACTTCCTTATCCATCATAATCATTCAAAAATATTACTTGAAGCAAGGTATCACAAAAGCCGCTGAAAGTTTTATTTTTATATTTAAATATTTATTTTAACTTAGAATACTATTTTAACTTAGAACATATAAATATTTAATTCACTTGTGAATTTTGATGCAGGGCCAAGCCCTTATCTTTGGCTATATGTCCAGTGATTAGAATTTTGCTGTGTTTTTATTATATAAGCCACAACCATAAAGCTATGGTTTCCAGTTTTTATTTTTTTTTTAATTCTTTTTTAATGTTTATTAATTTTTGACAGAGAGAGAGAGAGACAGAGCATGAGCGGGGGAGGGGCAGAGAGAGAGAGGGAGACACAGAATCCGAAGGAGTCTCCAGACTCTGAGCTGTGAACACAGAGCCTGATGCGGGGCTCAAACTCATAGACCGCGAGATCATGACCTGAGCCGAAGTTGGACGCTCAACCGACTGAGCCACCCAGGCGCCCCTTGATTTTTATTCAAAAACTTTTTTTAAGTACAGCAGTAATTTAAAGATACTTACAAAACAGTCTAGCTGCACAATTCTTTCCTCCACCCAATCTTTTTCAGTTATCTTGGCCACATCTAATTCAATACTTTTTTTCTTTATTAGTATGTTACGTTTATTAAGTCTTTAAAAACCTTTTAGTTTAGTTTTCATAAAAATAATACTCTTTAGGGGCTCTTGGCTGGTTCAGATGGTGGAATGCACAACTCTTGATCTTGGGGTTGTGAGTTTGAGCCCCACGTTGGGTGTAGAGAGTACTTAAAAACAAGATCTTAAAAAAGAAAAAAAAAAACACTCCTTAGAGAATCTTTAATGTGCTTACAGATTATGGCTTTCTTTTTAGGCATCTCAATTTGAGTGTGAGACCAAAGCAATTGTCGTCCTTAGTAAGAAGTGGTGTTCCTGAAGCTCTGCGAGGAGAAGTCTGGCAACTGCTAGCAGGTTGTCACAACAATGACCACCTGGTAGAAAAATACCGAATTCTCATTACAAAGGTAAGGGGCTGATAATTCAGCCTCAGCATTTAATCCTTTTAGAAATTTGTTATGAAAAGATTATTGTGGCTATTTGATTTCAATTTTATACAACAGCCCAAAAGTTGTTTCTAGTGTTGGCACAAAAAGAAAAGGAAAAAGGTTTTTCTTCCTTGACTGACTTCACCTTGGAGGCAGAGGATGGCCTCTGTTCATTGTGTATCTAAATCCTTTTTGACCATAATTGCATGTTCAGTCAGATCATTTGTGCCATGCAATATGAAACACTGTCTTTTATTTTAATTGTTTTCACACTTCACAGAAATGTGCTCTTTCTAGGTGAGGCCTAGTTCTAGTTTCTACAGTAGGAAGAACATGATTTTTATTCTCTTATACTGGAGTCCCTTTTAGCTCATTCCTCTAAAATGAAGAATTCTCATTTTTTATAGTATTCCCTCTCAAGTGCATGCATTCCTTAAGGTTTTGCAAGCAAAACAACAAAAACTGTTCTTGAACAGCATACAAGAATTTAATTTTCTTCAATATTAAGTGATGCTTCATGCCTTTGTGCCCATCTCATTGGTTTTAATTTTTGTTTTTATTTTCTCACATTCTTGAAGTATTTCTCTTTGGAAAGCAGTTTCTCCATTCCCAAACCTGGGTTATGAATGAATTGCTCAGAACCCTGAATAATACCTAAGAATTTTTTAGTATGACAAAAGGTGGGACTTCTTTTAAAAATATATTAAAACCTTCGGTGAATAATATCTCCATAAAACTCTTACTGTAAAAAAATCTTATGGGGAGAACAACATTTGAACATGAAATTGGGCCTCTTACCAGAAAATGACTTTTATTTGATGACAATATTCGTGTTCTTCTCATTTTATTTCTAGACAGATGTTTTTTCTTTCAAGAACTAATATTCTGATTTTTTTCCATTGTTGCTGTAACTATTCAAACAGCATTAATTGAGTGCCTGTCAAAACCACAGTGCAGGAGCTAGGAGGTGAAACCTGTTGATTGCCGAGTAGTACTCCATTGTATATATATATCACATCTTCTTTATTCATCAGTCGAAGGACATTTGGGCTCTTTCCATACTTTGGCTATTTTTGATAGTGCTCCTGTAAACGCTGAGGTGCATGTGCCCCTTCAAAACAGCGTACCTGTATCCCTTGGATAAATACCTAGTAGTGCAGTTGCCAGGTCGTAGGGTAGTTCTATTTTTAATTTTTTGAGGAACCTCCATACTGTTTTCCAGAGTGGCTGCACCAGCTTGCATTCCCACCAACAATGCAAAAGAGATCCTCTTTCTCCACATCCTTGCCAACATCTGTTGTTGCCTGAGTTGTTAATGTTAGCCATTCTGACAGGGGTGAGGTGGTATCTCATTGTGGCTTTATTTGTATTTTCCTGATGATGAGTGACGTTGAGCATTTTTTCATGTGTCGGTTGGCCATCTAGATGTCTTCTTTGGAGAAGTGTCCATTCATGTCTTTTGTCCATTTCTTCACTGGATTATTTGTTTTTTTGGGTGTTGAGTTTGGTAAGTTCTTTACAGATTTCAGATAGTAACCCTTTATCTGATGCATCGTTTACAAATACCTTCTCCCATTCCATCAGTTGCCTTTTAGTTTTGCTGATTGTTTCCTTCGCTGTGCAGAAGCTTTTTATTTTGATGAGGTCCCGATAGTTCATTTTTGCTTTTGTTTCCCTTGCCTCCGGAGACTTGTTGAGTAAGAAGTTGCTGCAGCCAAGGTCAAAGAGGTTTTTGCCTGCTTTCTCCTCGAGCATTTTGATGGTTTCCTGTCTTACATTGAGGTCTTTCATCCATTTTCAGTTTATTTTTGTGTATGATGTAAGAAAGTGGTCCAGGTTCATTTTTCTGCATGTCCAGTTTTCCCAGCACCACTTGCTGAAGAGACTGTCTTTTTTCCATTGGATATTCTTTCCTGCTTTGTCAAAGATTAGTTGGCCATATGTTTATGGGTCTATTTCTGGTCTGTTCCATTGATCTGAGTGTCCATTTCTGTGCCATAGTTTTGATTATTCTTAAACTTCATTTAAATGCAATCATACAATAATGCAGCTCATACCCGTTTGAGTGGGACTTCTTTTGTTCATCTAATTTGGGAGTGTATCAGGAGCCCGTCTTTCTCTTTTTGTTTTCATTTTTTTAATTGCAGAGAGTATTCCATTGTAGAAATAAAGCTCACTTGAAAAAAATCTATTCTGCTATTATAGGTATTTGGTTTTGCTTTGTTCTTTTCCAGTTTTAGCCATTGTGAACAAACCTGCTATGAACATTCTTGCATTTAGCAAATGTTATGGTGTGAATGTTTGTCTCCCTCAAAATTCATGTGGTGAAATTTAATTTCCAAAGTGATGGTATCAGAAGGTAGAGCCTTTGAGGGGCACCTGGGTGGCTCAGTATACTGAGTGTCCAATTCTTGGTTTTGACGTCAGGTTCCACACTAAGCATGGAGACTACTTGAGATTCTCTCTCTCCCCTTCTGCCCGTCTCTCCCACTCACCTGCGTGCGCGCTCTCTCTCTCTCTCTCTCACTCTCTCTCTCTCTCTCTCTTTAAAAAAATGCGGGGCATCTGGGTGGCTCAGTCAGTTAAGCATCCGACTTCAGCTCAGGTCATGATCTTGCGGTTTGTGAGTTCAAGCATCCCATGTTGGGCTCTGTGCTGACAGCTCAGAGCCTGGAGCCTGCTTCTGATTCTGTGTCTCCCTCTCTGCCCCTCCCCTACTCGTGCTCTGTCTCTCTCTCAAAAATAAATTAACATTAAAGAAAACTTTTTTTAAATAAAAAATACGCTAAAAATTTTTTTTAAGATGGAGGTAAAGCTTTTGAGAGGTGATTAGGTCATGAGGACAGAGCTCTCATGATAGCAAATAGTGCCCTTATGAAAGAAGCTCTAGAAAGATCCCTCACCACCTTCCATCATTTGAGGGCACAGCAAGAAGTCACCAGTCTGCAGTGAAGGAGAGGGCCTTCATCAGATCCTGACCATGTTGGCAACCTGATCTTGGATTTCTAGCCTCCAAAACTGTAAGCAATAAGTTTCTGCTGTTTTTAAGCCATCCTGTCTGTGGTATTTTGTTATAGCGGTCCAAATGGACTAAAAAAGCAAAGTTTATATATGTTAATATATGTATATAGACAATAATATTTACATGTATATCTGTGTGTGTATATATATTTATATATTACTAATTCTAGGAGTTTTTAATTTATTCTGGACATGGGTTCTTTGCCAGGTATATGCTTCATGTTCTTAAATTTCGCATGTAATATTACTTTAGAGGTGTTTTGTTTTGCTTCTTCATAGACTAAATTTATGGCAGGAAACAGTGACTAGATTTATAGAATGAAGCCCCCCAAAACATTACCTTGCAAATAGAATTGATGAACATCTTTGTCGTCACCTTGCTTTGATTATCAAGCTTGTCTTATAAGGGGATATATGTAGGGTTTTTCCCATGTGACTTTTATAATCCAGGGACAGGTTACCTTTCAGCAATAGAAAATACATAGGTATGTGTGTATTTTGAAGGTGTTTCTTATTTCTAAAAATTTTTTAATGTTTATTTATTTTGAGAAAGAGAGAGAGAAAGCGCACGTGTGCAAGCAAGAGAAGGGCAGAGACAGAGGGAGACAGAATCCCAAGCAGGCTCCATACTGTCAGCACAGAGCCCAACACAGGGCTCTAACCCATGAACCATGAGATCATGACCTGAGCTGAAACCAAGAGTTGGACGCCGAAACGACTGAGCCACCCAGGCGCCCCAAGGTGTTTCTTATTTCTAAAAGCAGTGGAGTTTGAGGGCACTCTTCTCCCTTTTTTTTTTTTTTTTAAGTTTTTTATTTTTTAGGTTTTAAATTTTTTTAAAGTGAGAACTTAAGATTTTTTTTTTCATCTCAAGAAGGGAAAAATAGTAGTAGTAGCTGCCCTTTTTGAGCACATATGTCACATGCTGAATTAAACACTTTATAACCATTATGTCATAAATCCAAAGAAAATCCCTGTGAAGTGGTAATTACTATTTCCATTTTAGAAATGAAGAAACAGAGGTTCAGTGAAGGTTAGTAATTTGCTTATAATCATTCACATAGTAAATGATAGAGGCAGAATTTGAACTCAGAGATGACTCTAAAGCTGGTTCTTTTCCATTCTCCCTACTTGTCTATCCTTGAACTTAAAATTTTTTTATACAGCCATGTATGTACTTACACAGAATTTCCTGTAGACACATGAACACATTTGTTTTTATGTGTAGTTTTTTATTCAGTTACTCTTCTATTGGTAGGCATTTACTTTGCTTCCAGATTTTAGCCTCTAAATGATGTTTTACTAAACATACTTAAACACGTTCTAAATCTCTTCTCTTTATGGAAGAGTCTCAGGAGTGTGATTGCTGGATCAAAGGGTGACATGTTTTTTTAAGTGATTATTTAATTTTTATATTGAATTTACTTATGTCCAGCTTGATTTTCGAAAAGGCTGTTGCAGTTTATAGTTCACCAGCGGTGTAGCAAAGTACCTGTTAACCCATATCCCAAACAGTATTAGTTATCAGTAACTATTTAATTTTCTGCTGTCAGTGGATGTAAGTGATACCAGCATATCTTTAGTTTGCAGATCTCTGACTACTGGTAAATGTAAGCAATTTAGTCTTCTGTGAATTACCTCTTCATCTTTTTTAAACATATATTCTCAAAACCAGAGATGGAAGAAGATCACTTAGATAAGATAAAAATTATCAGGGTGCAAGTGTGGCTCAGTTGATTAAGCATCTGACTCTTGATTTCTGCTGAAGTCATGGTCAGCTCATGGGATCAAGCACAGAACCTGCTTGGGATTCTCTTTCTCTCCCTGTCTCTCTCTCTGTCCTTCCCCAGCTTGTGCTCACTCTCTCTCAAAATAAATAAATAAACTTTAAAAAAAAACGTTTACCCAAAAAAAGAACTCTGTACTCTATTATGTTTATTAATCCTTTATCTTCTTTATAAATATCTCTCTAAAACTTTAATTCTTTATTGACTTTACTGATGGTTTCATGCCTTACAAAACATTTTCAATTTTTATGTAGAAAAGTGTGTCTTGGTTAAGGTCTCTCCCACCTCTGAGTCTGTAAATGCAATTTCTGAGATTTTCTTGCAAGATTTTTATTGTATATGTTATATATTTATATCTTTAATCCATCTGGAATTTATTTTTGTACATGGCATATGATAGCGGCCCAGTTTTACTTTCTCCCAGATGGATAACCAATTGTGCTACTCCCATTTTCCTGCTGGATAGAACTGCCATCTTTGTTAGATCTTAAATTCTCATATATACTGGGATTGAGTTCTAGATTTTTCTGCTTATTGATCAGTTTGTGTGTCCCTATACCAATACTGTTTTTGTTTAAGAGGCTTTGAGTTATCTTTTTTCAAATCTTTCTTCACTGTTTCTTATTCCATATTTTTTCTTATCTATTCTTTCATATATTTAATCTTCCATATAACTCTTAAAATCATTTTCTCCAGTCTTACCACCAGTGCCTCCCTGTAAGGTTATATAAGGATTCTAATTTGAATTTTATTTATTTTACATATTAATTTAGACTATAAGTTACATTGTTATAGTGTCTTTATATCTAAGAGATGGTATGTCTTACCACTCGTTTAGGTCTTATTTTATGTCTGTTAAAGGCTTTAGAGTTGCCTTCATATATATGTCTTGTGCCTTTTTTGTTAAATTTATTCCTAAGAATTATCCTAGAGCATTCTTGCTGTTGCAAATGGAGTATTTTTTTTTCCTTCTGATTTCTATTTCAAGGACCTAATTGCTACAATAGAGAATAGACCTTGGTTTTTTTTAATTCTCTATCCATCTGCCTCTTGATATTTTTATTAGTTCCCCTAATTGGATTCTAGCATCTTTTGAGATTTTCAGGTATGCAGTAATATCAGCAGCAAAAACAGTTGCTTTTTTTCACTGTTCATGCAGACTGTTTGGTTTTCTTTGTATGTTAGAAACATCAAGACAGTGTTAAATGATGATGATGATGATAACTAGCATCCTTATCTAGTTCCTGATTTTACTTAAGGTGGTTTTAGTTTTTTTTTTTTATTTTTTGGAAAGCATACTGTTCATTTCTTTGGTAAGTCTTAATTTTTATTTTTTTCACTTAAATTTTTTTTGTTTATTTTTAAGAGAGAGAGTGCAAGCAGGGGAGGAGTAGAGAGAGGGGGAGACACAGAATTTGAAGCAGGCTCCAGGCTCTGAGTTATTAGCATAGAGCTCGACACAGGGCTCAAACTCACACGAACCATGAGATCATGACCTGAGCTAAAGTTGGACGTTTAACTAACTGAGCCACCCAGGTGCCCCTATTTTTTATTTTAAAAAGTTTTTTAATGTTTATTTTTTGAGAGAAAGTGAGGAGGGGAGGGGCAGAGAGAGGAGGAGACAAAAGAATCTGAAGTAGGCACCATGCTGTCAGCGCAAAGCCCAACACCGGGCTCAAACCCATGAACTGTGAAACGATGAACTGAGCCCAAGTTGGATGCTCAACTGACTGAGCTACCCAGGCGCTCCTGTAGGTTTTATTGTATTTAAGTGATTTTCTTCCATCTCTGGCTTTGAGATTTTATTAGGAATGTCTACTAAATTTTATTAAGAAGTGTTTTTTTTTTCTTTTTTAGCATTTAATGTGATTTTTACAGATTTGTAGTGGAATAGATATATAATCTATCAACATTATGATAGACTTCTTGATACTGAACTATCCTTGGCTTCATGGAATAAATTTCTGCAGACCAAATACTCTTAGATTCTTTGTTTTCTATTCGTTCTGGCCTTTGACCAAAGGCTCCTCAATCTTGATCTCTAGATAGAACTTGTCAGACACATTGGGGAGGAACCTAAATAGGTAATCCATAGGGACTCCCATGGCGCTTTTTTGTAAATCCTCAAGTTGTAAGACTGAGCTGTTTGGGTCTGGTGAATCAAACTGCAGTTGACAATGGAGGGAAAAGGAGACACTTTCTGGTCTCCAACTTCCAGAATCCACTTCTGGCCCTTCTTTCTTTTGATTATTTTTAACCTTTTATGCTATTGACTCTCTGTTTATTTAGTTAGTTTGCTTAGTAGCAGAAATTTATGTCAAAATTGCTTCCTTATGTTTCTCATTCCTTTTATAACCACTCAGCCTTGTGTTTTCTGAAACCTGTTTGCTTTATTTTCTCTAGTGGTTTTATTGATAAACTTTTGTTATAAGAATCTTTTGCTATGAATTTCAAGTTTGTATCCAAAATCTAAATTAATAAAAAGTCCATGTAACCATTCTTTACATTTTTAATTGTTTGTCCAAGGGAGGTCCTAGAGGCCCAGCCACATTTTACCAGTCTGGAAATTTAATTTAAATGTCTAATTAAAATTCCATTATTATGCAGATTGCTTTGGTTTTAATTGAAAATATCTTTGGTAGACTTGGCAGTAGTGAAAGATTCAATAATATATAGCCTTAGAACCTAGAATGAAAAGGAAGTCAATTTAGCAAAAAGAGCACTGGCCTTGGAGTTAGGAAGCCTGAGTACTATTCCAGCTCTGCCACTAGCTTATATGAACTCAGATGAGTTCTTGACTTGTGACCATTCACTTCCTCTTCTCTTAAATAAGTTTGCTACAGTAAATGGTTGATTTTCCCTTTAGCTTGAACATGCTGGAAAATTAGATATATAGCATGTTTGAATCCTGCCTCCCAAAATAGCCCATGATTCTGTTTCACAGCCGAGTACTCCTGCTGTCTGCTTCTATAGGCAAATAGGTTTTGAGTAGACTTTTAAAACTATATTGTGTGCTCCCACATAGCAGTTGCTGTAGTAGGTCTGCTATAGACTGAATATATCCCCCTAAATTTCATGTGTTGAACTCATAACCCCTACAATGTAATGGTATTTGGAGGTGGGCCTTTGGGAGATAACTAGGTCAAAAGAGAGCAGCTCTCATGAATGAGATTAGTATCTTTATCAAAATGACCCCAGTTAGCTCCCTTGCCCCTTTTGCCTTATAAGGACATAGTGAAGATGACCGTGGATCCTGATGGGATGCCAAATCTTCCAACACCTTGATTTTGAACTTCCTAGTCTCCAGAACTGTGCAAAATTTCTGTTGTTTATAAGTTATTCAGTCTGGTATTTTTGCTATAGCAACCTGAATGGACTAAGATACATTTTCTTCAAATTGGTATTTATGAAAATAATTTCAGGTCTCTATATCCTATCTCTGTAATATCATGTCTCCTGTAGTGAGTTTCTGTAAGTCATATCTGCCCAGGGAGTTCTAAAGGTTTCCTGAATTATAAGACTGGAAACATAATAGGCTTGATCATATTAAAATACCTGATTTTTTGATAATTTTTGATCTACATATAGGCAATTTCATATGCGTCGACCTAATAAATAGGTGAATTAAACTGTTACCATACTAGGGCTTTACTTGAAAGATCTTCATTCAGAATTGCCTGTTGTCTTATTAGGCATTTGTTGTTTAGTCAGCCATAAATACCTTTGAAAGCCTGCTTGATGTCAGCCTTGTGCTAGGCTTCATGGATATGCCAAGAATAAAGTATACCTGCTCCCTGTTTGGGAAAGACTATGTTTTAATGAGGGAAACAAACAATTAACTAACCAATTACAGTAAAGTTGTATGAGAGTTACAGAAGAGAAAATACATATTGTTGTGTGGCACATGACAAGGACTTCTCATCTAAGGATTCGAAAAGGTCTCTTGTTCAGAAATTACCAAAGAAGGGGATTGTTGGGCTGGGATAGGGTGCTTCGTGGCATGTGTGATGTTAAAAATCAGTGGGAGGGGCGCCTGGGTGGCACAGTCGATTAGGCGTCCGACTTCAGCCAGGTCACGATCTCGCGGTCCGTGAGTTCGAGCCCCGCGTCGGGCTCTGGGCTGATGGCTCAGAGCCTGGAGCCTGTTTCCGATTCTGTGTCTCCCTCTCTCTCTGCCCCTCCCCCGTTCATGCTCTGTCTCTCTCTGTCCCAAAAAAAATAAATAAACGTTGAAAAAAAAAATTAAAAAAAAAAAAATCAGTGGGAAAGCATGTGCCCAGGGGTGTGAGAGAGCTTGGCAATTTCATAGAGTGTGAAAGGAAATAAGGCCAGAAAACATAGGTAGGGGCCAGATCTTCGAAAGCTTAAATAAGTCATATTTGAGATTTCTGGCAGTAGAAAGTCATTGAAGCATTTTAAGCAGACAAATCATACTCACATTTAGAAGGCAGTATGCAAAGTGGATTGGAGTATATGTCTGAAGCCAGATTGTCTTGATTCAAATCCCAGTTATACTATATTTAAGCCATTGACATTGGGCAGTTTAACATTAGACTTGTGTTTCCTTATCTGTAAAATGAGAGGATAATTGTACCTTATTTGTAGAGTTGTTAGAATGAACTTAGACAAAACATTAGGTACAATTTATAACCCATAGTAAGTATAAATTATTGCTTAGTTACTGCTGTTATTTGTGTTACTGTTATAGAATGGTCATTCCAGTTACTTGAATTAGAATGGAGTAAGACTAATTGAAGCAAAATCTGTTAGTGAGTTAGGCAAGAGATGATCGTGACTTGGATCAGAGCAGTGGCAGAAGGGATAAAGAAAGATATTATTTGAGAAGTTTCAGAGATAATAGAATCTTTGGAACTTAGTGATTGACTGAATATAAGAGATGAGAGGAGTAAAAGAAGAGTCAAAGGCCCTCAAATTTGTTCTGGAATGACATTGGTACATACATACCCACATTAGCTGCACTAAAATAATATGTTAATTAAATAAATCCACATTTAAACCTCATTTTTACCTAATAATAAGTAATGCCCAGAAGTGAATCTTACAGATTAGGGGAACTGAGATTGATCCTTTCTCATCTGTAATCATTAAGCCACTGAATAGGTTGAGAGAAGTATAAATATAATTCGGACAGTTTTTGTTTCATCTTTCTATTTCTTTTTTAGTTCTCTTTGTTGTTTTAATTATTTAGTATTAGGTTGATCCATACAGAAGTTACCAGTTTTACAGATCGGAAAATCTTTAACCAGAAATGAAATGGTTAAATGTTGGCCATCTTTACATGGTTCATCCAGTTATATTCTCATTCTGTAGGATTTTTTTTTTTTTTTTTTTTTTTTTTTTGAGGCAGAGAGAGACAAGCCAGGGAGAGGGGCAAAAAGAGAGAGAGAGAGGATCTTAAGCAGGCTCCACACTCAACACAAAGCCTTATGCAGGGCTCAATCCCATGACCCTGGGATCATGACCTGAGCCAAAATCAAGAGTCAGATGCTCAACCAACTGAGCCACCCAGGTGCCCCTAATCGGGGCTCCAAGGGTCCATTTTGAGTTGAATTGACCATTAAAGACTGGAAGAAAATTGATGTGATGGCATAAGGACAGGTGGAACTGAACCCCATGAAGTAGGTGACTTAAACTTGGCATCATCCATTCAATGTGGCTCTGGGAGGACATCTTGTGGCCAGAGTTTTTGTTAACTTTACCAAAACGGACATGTTATATATTATTTTGGCTGTTTTTTGAAAACCTAATTATAAAACTAGTGCAATTGGCCCTTTACCAATGTGTGAGTTAGAGGGCATGAGCCACCACACATTTGAAAAACCATAACTTTGGACTTCCCCAAAACTTAACTACTAATAGCCTACTGTGGACTGGAGGCCTTACCAATAGCATAAACAGTTGATTAGCACATGTTTTATATGTGTATTAAATACTGCATTCTTATAATAAAGTAAGCTAGAGAAAAGGAAATGTTATTTAAATCATAAGGAAGTGAAAATACGTTTATAGTACTATCCCGTATTTATTGAAAAAAATCCACTTATAAGTGGATCCATGCAGTTTAAACCCATGTTGTTCAAGGGTCAACTCTACAAAGAAATTAGGAAATCCAGAAAATACAGAAAAACGTAAAGAAAATTAAAAATCATTTTTAATCCCACCTACCATCCACTGAAAAGTAGAGTTGATTTCCAGTGTTTCCTTCCAATCATTCATATATATATATACACACACACACACATACACACACACACACTATATATATATATATATATATATATATATATATATACACACACATACACACACATACATACACACACACAAAGAAATGCTATTTTTTTTAAAAATTGTATCTATATCTATACACATATAAGAGACTGCATTATTTTAAAAAAGAAATGTATAACGGATGGAGCTAGTATTATGATGAACGAAATAAGAGAACCGTATGATTTCACTCATATGTGGAATTTAAGAAACAAAATAAACAAGCAAACCAAGAAACAGGCCTCTTAGCTATAAACAACTAAGTGATGATTACCAGAGGGGAGGTAGGTGGGGCATGGGGTAAATAGGTGATAAACACCAGATGTTGTATGGAAATGTTGAATCACAGTATTGTACACCTGAAACTACTATTACACTGTAAATTAACTGGAATTTAAATTAAAACTTAAAAAGGAAATATATATATAGATTTTTTTTTGAAGACATAGACTTATTGTCACCTTATGTCATTAACTTCGTGTCTTTTGAAGAAAGTGTTTTTCTGTGATCTGAAACAAAACATTTAACTCTTGATTGATTTGATAAAGTGCGGCTCTCAGGCTTTTTTTTTTTTTTTTTTTTTGAGTTTCCTATATGAATATTTTGATTATAGCCCCAAGAGAAATTTTACTAAAACAGAAATGAAGTTGGAAGAACTATTATTATGCTAGTGATAGTAATGTAATAGCTTGTATTTTTTATTACATTTTTAATTCTTTAAAGTAATCAGCCAACACAGTGTCTTTTTTATCACCATAATTGTCTAGTTTTATACATGAGACACCTGAGATGAAGAGAGAATAAGTTACATGACAGAATTCACAAGTAGTTAGAAAAGTTTATACTACTGACTTTGAATGCTTTTTTTATTTATTGAAATATAACTCAGAAATCTTTCCTTTTTTCATTCAATATTAAGCACTCAAACAATGAGACTTCAAAAATAAAGTCTGTGGTAAATGTATAGAATAGTGAATAACCTGGTTTGTCTGGAAGGCAAGGTATTGGGGAGGGGGGTGGAATAGTGAGATCATTGGAAAGGCAATAGGGAGCCATTGACTCTTCTTAAACTTTGGATACCATAATAAAGCAAATGCTATTGGATATTTAGGCAGAAATGAATAGATCAGAAAAATGAACAAGACTAGAAGCCCAGACAATATTTAATGATGGCCTAAAGTATTAAAAACTGAATTAAGAGCCACCATAGAAATAGATTCCCGGGAATCTGGTGAGGGGGAGAGAGTGGTCAAAATGATTCCTAGGTTTCATAACTGAGTGCCTGGGAAAAAAGAATGTTGGGGGAAAAAAAATAGGGTGATTTGTTGAGGAAAATGATTTTAATTTTGGACATGCTGTGGTTGAAGTCTACAGGATGTCCAGGTGGAAGATGTATATATAGAGTAGCAGGCAAATTAGAAATGGAAAAGAATGCTCAGGCGTGAAGTCAGGACTGGAAACATATAGGCAGAGAAATCATTAGTGTAGAGGGAATAATTGATGCCATATCACCATTCTGTCTTTTCAGATACTTTCACTGCCTTGCATATATATAGTCTTAATGCATTTGAGGAATGTGTGACAACAAAGTATCCAAGTGACTGTTGTGGGCCTCAGACCTGGGCATTCACAATAAGAGAAGCCTTTTAGGTATCAGAGGACCCCATCCTC
Source organism: Leopardus geoffroyi (assembly GCF_018350155.1). NCBI lineage: Eukaryota > Metazoa > Chordata > Mammalia > Carnivora > Felidae > Leopardus > Leopardus geoffroyi. The sequence goes on from NC_059342.1 coordinate 82,366,433, forward strand.
AAGCAGTACAACATGGTTGGCGGAAAAGCACAGACTACTTAGGAAGGATATTTTAATTGAGAAGAAAAAAAGTAAAGTTATATACTCTCTATATGCTAAGTATTAATAAGCCCTTTATATGTATGCACTGTCGCCTTTATTTTGCACCAACTCTGTAAAGTAGGAAGTACTTTATTTTTATAAATGATGAAACTTGAGTGTAAAAGAGGCTAAGTAATATAAGAGCAAGGATTTGAATCAGATGGGTGTTCAGTGCCGTAGGGTTTTTTTTATATGCCACACTTTGCTATGTTCTCCAGTAAGACCTGTCAAATATATCTCTCAAGCTTATGTGCAATACGTTCTTCAGTTTCTTGCCTTCATGTAATAAGCACAGTGCTTTTGATCTTAAAATATAATTAATTCAGTTCTGATCATGGGTGGCTGTTTGCTTTCAATGAGAAAGCACATATGTAAAGCAAGAGTTAAAATTGGATCAGATAATGTGTATCTCTGTCCAGGTGTGCCGACTTTATTGAATACTTAGAAATGCCAACATTAGTTTATTTTCTTTTACTCTATTGGGTATGTGAAACTTTATTTAGAAGAATAAATTGAGAGTCCAAAGACACCTGGAGGAAAAAATACTAAAAAACACATTTCTAATTAGCTGAAAATTGTCACTACCAGAAGAGCCACAATGTAACTCCAACTTGCATTGTTTTAAGTAAGCACAAACAAGATTTGTACTAATTTGTACTGTGCATTTTACAGTTTTAAAGCCTGAGTGGAAATGGGTATATTTACTTGTCCATCATTTGTTTGTATATTTGTGTACCTGCTTCTCAGTAAACTAGAAGCAAGAAATGGTATCTCAAAACTGTAGAGGAGTATTGAATACAGAAACAACATGATTGTGTGCTGTTTCCTCAGTATTCAAAATGAGTGAAGTTTTCTTTATTTTTTCTCTTGAAAAACTGATTGTTTGCTTTGTTATTTTTGTCATCTGTCTTAAAATTGGCCAGTATCCAGTGAATTGTGAGAGAAAATGCTAAATATTTAGCCTTCTAGCTAGAACTTCTTGTGCTGCTAAATTATGATTTCTCAGTTGCCCCGCACTGTTAGCACACTTTCATTCTTTAACATTGCTCTTTGTTCCTGAGGAAAATGCTATAAGAAAATAGGAATTTCCTCTCACCATTACGCCTCTGGCAGTGTGTTTCCATCTAATTCCTGGCTGGCACTCTGTCCAGGTTACAACCCCTTCTCATTACTAGCAGAGTCTAAATTCTGCTCATCTACTAAGAGGGGGATTCCAGACAGACGAGGAAACAGCTTTCGAACACTGCACTGCAGGCGTATTAAGTTATTCCCCCAATGTGCAGTCGGGAAATCAGGGACCACTTCTCTGGCGATGAATTCTAATGAGCTGCTAAAGATGCCGAAGGGTGTGTGCACACAGGCGTTTTCTTTCCCCTCCCCCCTTCTTCCTTTTCCCAAGCCCCCTCTTCTCCCCGTTTCCCCTCCTCCTCCTCCTTTATCCCCTCCCTCTGTGTCTCAGTTCTGCAGTAAACGGGGCTGAGGCACATTCCTGCACTGCAAGGCTTTCTCTTAAGGATGTTTTGTGGCTTTTGTTTGGATTGCAGCATGCAGAATTACAGGTAACACTTTGAAATTGAGCTAGACAGATAAATTCTGTTGAAATGTTTTCGAAGAGGTGAAATAATTACATTGGAATCAGTGAAGAAAATGAGCTAATTCTATTAGTGGTAGTTATAGTAAGATATTTTCAGAAATGCCATAAGCAGATTCTTTTTCTCCCCCGAAAGGCTCAAATGAGAGGAAATGGGATTAGATTGATCTGGCTTGTGATTGATTTTGTTTTATGTTGATCATGAAACTTGTTGTTGTTTCTCTTCCTCTGTAAAGTAAGGACCAGTTATGTGGGGTGCTGCTGAGAGTAGCCATGAATAGTTGTACCGGGTGGGGTGGGATGGAGTGGGAGGGTTGATACTAGCCTGAGCTAGCCAGGTTCTTTGATTAGGGCATTGGATGCAAAATGTAAAATGCTCTCTCCTTTTCTTCTATCAGCTGTTCAGAGGAGACTCATTACAACTCTTGCTGAAGCTCCTAATCTTCCTCCCTTCTCTTCTGCCCCTAACCCCTACCCTCATTGGCCTGAAGACAATGTACCCAGAGTTTGCCTTACTCCCCTGGCGCTATGTGTATGGTAAACCTGGTACTATGGCCACATCTGGGACTGGCCAGACAACTGCTGCTGGTTCTCCCTATTCCAAGAAGGATTTAAAGGGGAATTACACTGCAGGCAATGCACCAGAGCAGCATCAGGAGCTTGGGGACTAAGGCTCCTCTGGCATTATTACAGACACACAGAGCTGACCGCAATGACAGCAGCTGCTCCTTTGAACTGTTGGCAGCAGCCAAGCGGCAGCATGAAGTGAGAGATCACTCCTGAGCTCAAGATGAACTCTACCTTGGATGGTAATCAGAGCAGCCGCCCTTTTTGCCTCTTGACATTTGGCTATTTGGAAACTGTCAATTTTTGCCTTTTGGAAGTATTGATTATTGTCTTTCTCACCGTATTGATTATTTCTGGCAACATCATTGTGATTTTTGTATTTCACTGTGCACCTTTGTTGAACCACCATACTACAAGTTATTTTATTCAGACTATGGCATATGCTGACCTCTTGGTTGGGATAAGCTGCTTGGTCCCTTCTTTATCACTCCTCCACTACCCACTCCCAGTAGAGGAGTCTTTGACTTGCCAGGTATTTGGTTTTGTAGTATCAGTTCTGAAGAGTGTCTCCATGGCCTCTCTGGCCTGTATCAGCATCGATAGATATATTGCCATCACTAAACCTTTAACTTATAATACTCTGGTTACACCTTGGAGACTACGCCTGTGTATTTTCCTGATTTGGCTATATTCCACCCTGGTCTTCCTGCCTTCCTTTTTCCACTGGGGCAAACCTGGATATCATGGAGATGTGTTTCAGTGGTGTGCAGAGTCCTGGCACACCGACCCCTACTTCACCCTGTTCATCGTGATGATGTTATATGCCCCGGCAGCCCTCATTGTGTGCTTCACCTATTTCAACATCTTCCGCATCTGCCAACAGCACACAAAGGAAATCAGCGAAAGGCAAGCCCGCTTCAGCAACCAGAGTGGGGAGACTGGGGAGGTGCAGAGCTGTTCCGATAAGCGCTATGCCATGGTCCTGTTCCGAATTACTAGTGTATTTTACATCCTCTGGTTGCCATACATCATCTACTTCTTATTGGAGAGCTCCACTGGCCACAGCAACCGCTTCGCATCCTTCTTGACCACCTGGCTTGCTATTAGTAACAGTTTCTGTAACTGTGTCATTTATAGTCTCTCCAACAGTGTCTTCCAAAGGGGACTAAAGCGCCTCTCAGGGGCCATGTGTACTTCTTGTGCAAGTCAGACCATAGCTAAGGACCCTTACACAGTTAGGAGCAAAGACCCCCTTAACGGATGCCATATCTGAAGTGACTCAGATATTGGATCACTCTGTGTGTGTGTGTGTGTGTGTGTGTGTGTGTGTTTCCTTTTTGTCTCTTTGTATCCCTAGCTTACTGGGAGATCTGGGACAAAATAATTCAACTCTAAGCAGTAGCAAACAAATGATACATTGAACATACCTTCTAAGTTTGCAGAAATTATTTTCTAAAAAGTGCTTTGAATCGGAGAATCAGGATCATGAAGATAAATTGCTCTTGGTTCCAGTTTTTGTAATGTCATGGAAATGATGACATTTTGAAGATTTAAAATAAATAAAACCATATCTAACACCTCTCTTCAGCTGGCATGACTGAACCTGGGTGTGAAAAGCGTCAGCATTTTTAAAAAGTCATTTTCCTGTCGCTTTTCTAGGCTCTTTCTGTTTGGGCTTCATGTGCAATTGAATTCTTTGAAGGGGAATATTAAAAAATAGTGATGAATTAACAGGATTTAAATTTTGCTTTATATATGCCAAAGTAGAACTACACTGCAGATTTCAGCACTGTCATTTAGAAAGCCAAATGTTTTATGTTTTAGGTCTTCTCTTGAGAGAATTCTCAATACATATTGTTGAATAACATGAACACCTAAGCGTTAATTTTAGAATTTTGCAGTGCACCGTGAGTGAAGCAAAAAGGCAGTCAATTCATACAATTTAGGAAAAATTGAGCTACTTTCTGTGGCATGCTTCATGGGGATCTAAAGAAATGTGTGCATGGAAAGTGATTGCGCTGTAGTGTTTTTGCCCATGCCTTTGTGTGTGTGTGTATTGAAAACGTTTGAATTTAGATTTCTCTTTACAGCAAAGTGTATTTTAATAAGCTGAAAAACAAATGATAGGTTAATGGCTGCCATTTTTATAATGGTGAAAATATATAGAAATGAATCTTTAGTCTTCTTCTTTTTTTTTAATCCACAAACTTTGAAATGTCAGAATATCTGGGAGAAAAAGATGTCCTAATAAGCAACTGAGTCAGAAAATATACTGTATATTTAACTAGTTCCTTTTTTAAATAGAAGGGGATTGAGATGTTCTCTTTGTGGTTAAATGGAATCAACAAAGTAGCATCTAATCTTTTTAAAAGCATTTTTTTGGTGTTAAGAAATGCACATTTGAATGCGAGAAGGAGAAATTCGGATTAAGTCTCTTTTAGTGCTCTTCTCTTTCTGGACAAAAAAATCCTTTGATGTAACAGTTCTTTACTTAGTCTTTTTTTTTTTTTTTTTTTTTGAAAGCCAAAGTACTAGCAAAATTTATAGGATTTTTATTATTTATTCTGTAGAATTATTGAAAGTGCTGTGTATTTGTATGTACTGGTGATGTTTTGTTCTTCAAGTGATTATCTTTAGAACAAGAAGTTTATTTTTCTAAAAGGAGAGAAGGATTTCCCAGCAGCTCCAGGCATGAGAGTATTTCCTCTGCTTTTCTACTGGTTTTAATGTTTTGGAAGTCTTCAGGGGGCTTATGTGATCTCTGCCTTTGGCTAGATGTTATAATCTGAATACAACAATGGTATTCAGTGAGATGGAAGAAACCCAAGGGAAATGGGTAAAGTGGAGTTTTGAATCCAACAAAGGATGCAGATATTTATAAAACAGGCAAATAGGCTTTGGTTTTCTGTCATGATATTAGAAAACCTACTACCCCTTTTAATATAAAGGGCAGCATTCTTAACGATTTTAGGTCTTAGATTTTAACTTCAAATGTGTGCTGTACTTTAAACTTTTTTATTTTAAGTGAATAAGTATTACATAAACATTTAAATTTCAGATTCTGAATTCTTCCCAAAAGCTTGCTTGCTCTTTATATTTAGTACTAAAAAACTTGATTCTAAGCTGTTTCAGTATTTAGAACTCATGTTGAAATTGCAAGTTATATTAGCAGTGGCTCTGTTAAATTGCCATTTGAATTGAAAAACCTTTTCTCTTGGATTTTGAGAAATGGTTATGCATATTTCTCCTTTATTTACGTGCCACAAATCTAAAGAAAAACAAAGTTTCCTTTTTCTTCATACATGTTGGAGAAAGTAACCTGTTCAGATTTGCAGTTTGCTTGTGAGTTTTAGTTTAGCAAAGATGAGAATCTTAAAGATTAATTTTTATAAAAAACTGATGTTAAATCGGTGGAGTTTTGCTTTTGGGGGATGCTGAGCCCTTTTAATTTTTTCCTGCAGTACCATTCCATCTTGTGAGAAAGAGAAAACTCTTTGAGAAAAATCTTATGGAAAGAGCCACTGGAAGTGGCTAATCAAGCTGATCTTTTTTTTTTTAATTTATTTTTTTTTTTAATTTACATCCGAATTAGTTAGCATATAGTGCAACAATGATTTCAGGCGTAGATTCCTTAGTGCCCCTTACCTGTTTAGCCCATCCCCCCCCCCACAACCCCTCCAGTAACCCTCAGTTTGTTCTCCATATTTATGAGTCTCTTCTGTTTTGTCCCCCTCTCAGTTTTTATATTATTTTTGCTTCCCTTCCCTTATGTTCATCTGTTTTGTCTCTTAAAATCCTCATATGAGTGAAGTCATATGGTATTTGTCTTTCTCTGAGTAATTTCGTCAAGCTGATCTTTTAATGATTCAAAAGACACCTCTTTTAATAAGAGCTTTTGTTAACAGATTTTTACATTTTTATCCTGGTACCAAATTTAGATGTTATTAGAAATACTTTTTTCACATAAGAATCTCTGTCAGCGTCTCAGTCTAAAACTAGAGACTCCATACACTAATTTTAAAGAAAAATCCCCGCATTCCCCCACTGGTAAACTTGCTTAATACCAGATGTCTTTCCAGTTTATCTTGTCTTCATTGGACTGTATAAAGTCTACGTTTTCTTCCAGTTACCAGTTCTTTTCTCACATTCATTGATTGTCTATACTGCCTTTTAATTTTTGTTTTCTTGTGTGTGTGCATGTTAGGGGGGAACGGGGTGAGCCTGGATGTCAGCAGTCAATCTTTAGTGGCTAGGGGCATTTTCTATGTGATATATTCGGACAGTTCATATTAAAGTAACCTTTTCATCTTGGCATACTTAGTGCAACATTTGATGACGTTTGGTTTAAATACCAATCTTGCTAGTTCAGAATGAAAAAAAAGTATATTTTTAGATTCAATTACCTTGGGCTTTGGCAAGACAGTGCATTTAACTATATATGGTATGTGACTGATATCAGAGGAAGCACAAGCTTTTGGTAATTGTGTTGAAATTATTTCATAGTAAATGTTCAGATAAGACAATACTAATTGTTACATTTGTAAATTAGTTATACGTTTTTATACAGTGATTTCAGAGAAGATGTTTTTTTTTTTCCTCTTAGAGCAGAAAAGCAGCTGCAAAAGGACAAGTGGTCTACTTTAATGAAAGAACTGTCTTACACCAGAAAGGATATTTGAATTTTTCATGGATCTGTTGACTCCCAAATTCCATTTTGTAAAGGGTTTTCCTTAAGCTTTATTGCTGGATGAATTTCTTTTTGAGCCTTTTCTAATGGCTTTTCCTTTTTACTTGAATAATGGTCTCAGTATTTTAAGGATTGGGAAAACTTGAATTTTTATACTATAAATGCATTGTCCACTCACTCTTTGAACTTGAAAATGAAGCAACAGGGTTACAAGTTCCCAGACAGTGGAGTGGTTTCTGGGAGAGTTTCCTCAGCCTTTCAGGTTTGATCGAAAAATCTGCACAGTGGCTTTGTAGGAAATGTTTTAACTTTGCTATGTGTTTTTGTATCATAGAAGACTTGTGAAATAAATTATTGGCAAACCAGAATTTTTTGTTATATGAGCACATTGTGGGAAGATTAAAGTGGGAGAAATGTGGCATTTATGATTTTTTTAAGTCTTCACAAATTGTTCTCTGTGTTGTTTTTGCATAATTTTTCTATTTCAGGTTGAAGGAAAACTATTTTATATTAAGTGTACATATTAATATATTTTACATGCCCTGGCATTATTCTAGACATTTCTTATAGCTGAAAATGAGTCATTTGGCTTTTCTTCAAAATTTGGGTGACAAGGACACCATGATATGATTAAATTGAACTTTGAATTGAGAAAAAATCCAGGTTTCTGTTACAAATTAACTAGTTTTGTAAGGGCAAGTCACTTCTCTAAGCACTTAATTTCTTCTATAAAAGGAGATAATAATCCCCTTATCCCTCATAGGGTTACTTTGGCAATTGAATTAGATAATGGATGTAAAAGTACTTTGTAATATGTAAAGTGCTTTGCAATAAAAATGAGTACTATTATTTGTATCTGCCATGGTTTCACATCTGAGGAAGTCACACATAATGGAATGGTGTCCCCCTACGTTAAGGTTTTAGAAGCTCAGTGCTGGGTGACTATTCCCATGCTAGTTAGCAATCCCAAATTTGAGAAGAGAGGCATGATAAATCCTCACCGTTCTAAAATGACAGTAGTGTTAAATTCATAAAACTGTTTTCATTTACTTCCTTTACTTGTCTGTAAAGTCTCTAAAGGCAGGGACAGTGTCTCTTCATATCTTCATCCCCAAAATTTAACATGGGAGCTGGCTCAGAGCAGAAGTTTTATAGTAAACTTTACAAAATTAATGAATGATTCTTTCTAATTATTAGTTCTAGTCATTATACAGCAGTAATGTTCAAAAGGAGGTCCAGAGCCCACAAGCACTTCTGTTTGCTCAAGGCTGTTCTAGACTGTAAATGACAAAAGGTAGCTTTTTAATACCAAGAGACTAGTGTCGGAATGTGCATGCGCTGTATGGCAGGTAACTTTACACCTGGAAACCTGGTAGCCTTGACCCAGGGAACTTCAGACACTGCTGTCAAACTGCCAGTTTCTCACAGCATGGATAAGAAACAGGTATTTGGATCACATCACCTTCTTGGCTCTGAATGCAGATAAGGTAGGCTGTAAAAATCTGTCACAAGGAAAGAGGAGGTATATAGACTATCTTGGTGAAAGAAGCTATTCTGTGGTTTTGCTTTGTCTCTCAGTCTTTACCAGTTTTTTAGTTTTGCCTTCCTTCCTTTTCTTAACATGCATTGGTCATGTATTCAGAGAGATGTGCTTCAGATGACACTGCTGGAGGTTGTGGAAAATTCTGTTTGCAATAACAGTGGGTTTAGGGAAAGCTTAAACAATCGGGAAGCCCTTATGCACCAAGCTCCACTCTATACCAGACATTGCAAATAGCTGGCCTCAGAGGGATATAAAGAAGGATCACCGGGGCGCCTGGGTGGCTCAGTTGGTTAAGCGTCCAACTTCTGCTCAGGTCATGATCTCGTGGTTCGTGATTTCGAGCCCCACATGGAGCTCTGTGCTGACAGCTCAGAGCCTGGAGCCTGCTTTGGATTCTGTGTCTCCCTCTTTCTCTGTAGCCCTCCCCCTCCACTTGCTCGCGCTCTCTCTCTCTCTCTCTCTCTCTCTCAAAAAAAGAAAAGAAAAAACGATCACATGATCCCTTTCTTGTAGAACTTTATAGTTTTTAGATATTTCATATGGAAAAATTCTGTGATTATTTGCCTTTCCAAAAACCTCACCAGAGTAACCTTATCTGGAGGAATTTACCAAGACTTTCTGGTGGGACGCTAGGTATACTGTGCTTCTGTTTTGGGGGTGAGTTCGCCTGATACCAGTGTATAAAAATCATCATGTCACTTTATTAGTTTAAAATAAATCCGTGGGGCGCCTGGGTGGCTCAGTCAGTTAAGTGTCTTACTTTGGCTCAGATCATGATCTCATAGTTTGTAGGTTTGAGCCCTGTGTCGGGCATTGTGCTGGATCCTGCTTCGGATTCTGTGTCTCCCTCTCTCTCTGCCCCTCCCCCTGCTCATGCTCTGTCTGTCTCTTTATCTCTTTCAAAAATAAACATTAAAAAAAATTTTTTTTAATAACATAAGAAATCTGTAGTGGCAGTAGGGACCAGTTGTTCCCCAATGGTAGATCTTCATGAGAGGCCAAACCATATTCAGTGTGTTGCTTGGTGGAGGTAGAATTTCAGAATGTGGTTTTGTAGTGTTAAAATTTATTGGTATCTGATTAAGCCCATCTCCACAATGAGAAAACCTGATCATTAGGATCATAATAAAAGTGGAAAGCATCTCTACTGGCCAACCCACCTTCCCATTGATGTTTAATTGATGTGTTATTTCTTAGGTTTAATTAACTTCTTTTGTACTTGTCAGTTAGTAAAATTGCTTGTAATTTGTAGTAGTCTTACAAGCCTGCTACTCATTCTTTCTTTTTGAGGTGGTTTTATATCACTGGTCTTACCTTCTACCATACAACATACTGTTTCATGATTTAATATTCAAAGGGTAGCCGGCCATATTACTTTGTCAGTTGTGGGGACCAGCTCATTTTGGTTTTCATGCAGTACCTATATACTGTCTAATTAGAAAAGGAAGATATATGAAAATACTTATAAAAATTAACAGTGTCAGTCAAATAGCATTGAAACATTAAATATACAGAATGTCATATCTAGCAAAGGAGATGGGGAGGGACATTTGGACTATAAAAGATTTTAGTGCTCATTTGGTCTGATTCTCTCTTTTTACAGACAGTAAACCAATCCATTGACCACACATCTAATTTATGATAATATCCAGACTTACTTCCGAATCCATTGCCTTCTCTTATTACACCATGTTGCTTTTACAGAAGTGTTTGCCTTCAGTTAGCCAAGCCCTGAATGAGTAAGGTTTAAAAAAAATTTTTTTACATGTTTATTTATATTTAAGAGAGAGAGAGCGAGAGAGAGAGAGAATGCACAAGTAGGGGAGGGCCAGAGAGTGAGACGGAGACAGAATCTGAAGCAGGCTCTAGGCTCCAAGCTGTCATCACAGAGCCAGATGTGGGGCTCGAACCCAGGGGCTGTGAGATCATGACCAGAGCCAAAGTCGGACACTTAACTGACTGAGCCACCCAGGTACCCCATGAATAAGATTTAAATAGACTAAAATGGTGTGTGTGTGTGTGTGTCTGTCTATGTGTCTATGTGTGTGTGTGTGGAATTTTAGGTACTGGAGGCATTATGGGTAACAATATAAATGTTAATCAAGGCTTATTATATTTCAGGAGAATTTTGTAAACTTTGTCTTATTTAATCCTTCCAATACTGTATGAGCTAGTGGCTAACATTAACCCATCATGTAGATGAGGAAACTGAGATTTAGAGTTGCCAGAATTGTACAGTTAATAAGTAAAAAATCTATTGGAGCACCCACGGTGGTTCATTTGGTTAAGCATCTTACTTCGCTTCGGGTTGTGATCTAATGATTCGTGAGTTCAAGCCCTGCATTGGGCTATCTGCTATCAGCACAGAGCCTGCTTCAAATCCTCTGTCTCCTTCTCTCTCTGCCCCTCCCCTGATCACTCACACTCTTCCCCCCCCAAAAAAAAATAAACATTAAAAAAAGAAAAGTTGGGGCGCCTGGGTGGCGCAGTCGGTTAAGCGTCCGACTTCAGCCAGGTCACGATCTCGCGGTCCGTGAGTTCGAGCCCCGCGTCAGGCTCTGGGCTGATGGCTCAGAGCCTGGAGCCTGTTTCCGATTCTGTGTCTCCCTCTCTCTCTGCCCCTCCCCCGTTCATGCTCTGTCTCTCTCTCCCAAAAATAAATAAACGTTGAAAAAAAAAATTTAAAAAAATAAAAAAAGAAAAGTAAGAAATCTAGGATTCAAAACCAGATCTTTCTGACTCCAAAGCCTATATTCTTACCTCATTTAGTTCTCACAGAAACCTTTCTGGTAGTTCTTTTTTATATCCCTATTTTACAGGTTGAGGAAACTCAGAGAGATGAAGAAAATTTTGTCAGTATATCAGCTGACTCTGAGACTTGAAAACATCACAGACTTTCTGCCAAATACAGCATATTGAGTGTGAATGTTTATTTCTGTTAACTGCACTGAAAAGAATAGCAAGGGTATAATACATGTGGACAGAGAGAAGAGGAGCAGAAATGATGGCAGATAAATGAAGCCAACAAAGGTTTGGAATATAGAAACCTAGTAGATAAGTGATAAGTGAGTGACTCAGCAGTCAACAAAGCTGAATCCTAAAGTCAAGCTGCCCAGGGGCAAAAAGAAGCAAGCTGATTTCACTGTAGAACCTGGTAAATACTTGATAATTGGATCCCGAGATGCCTCTACAGGCAGAGAATAGTATGAAGCTGAAAACTGAAGAATTGTTAGGAAGTTTATGTAAGCAACATTTAAATACCCCTCCACACCACCTTGATCTCCATCCCAAGCTGCCCCAAGCAGGCAACTGGTTTTTCACCATCCCAGCAGAAAGTGGGAGATTTCCTCTTTGGAGAAGAGGTCAAACCACAGACCTTCTGGATGCCAGACATAGCTGAGGATGGCACTAAGATACCTTTGGAAAGTTGGGTGTCACGAGAAAGTCTGCATATTAAATACTCAGTCTCCTTGTCCCTCTGCACTCCCAGAATGCTCTCAGCCAGCCTTAAATGAGTCTAGTCTGGGGACTGATGTTTGAAGGCTCCCAAACCAGTCACATTACCTGCCCAAAGCACCTTTAAGTTGGCGCTTGTCAGTCAATAAATTCCACCTATTCGTACAGAGCTTCCAATTAACTTTTTACTCCTGTTTTACTATTAACAATCAGCCAGAGATCCTGGTCTTGTGAGAAAGTCATCTCATGTAATACACAGCCCAAAACAAAAGAAATCAGAGGAAATAGAAACAATTCAAGTCACAAAGTATATTTTCCAAAATATATTTTCAGAGAAGCTTTTGCATCCATTAAAGGAGAATAGGATGCTATAAGAAATGAAAGGAAAAAAAGTAAGAGTTCTTATAATCAGAGCATAATCAGATATTTTTTAAATCCAAAAAGTTGGAAGATAGAATTGAAGTAGGCTAGATAGTGAAACAAAAGACAATAAAGTTGATAAAAACAAGACAGAGACTCAACAAAGGAGGCCCAATATCTAACTCATATGATTTTCAGAAACAGAATAGAGAAAAAAAAGGAAATTCCCAAAGAAATATCAGAAGAAACATATCCAGAACTAAAGGATATGAGTTTCCATAATGAAAAGGACCAGCTTAGTGTAATAAAAAGATTTTATGATGGCGAATCATAAAATTTTAGGATTCTGGGGATAAAGTAGAATCTTGAAAGCTTCTTGGTCTGGAGTAGGGATGGGAAAGTGGGAATTTACTAAACACAGGGATCTGAATAGCACTGGTCTTTCTGGCACATTAAAGCAAGAAGATATAGGGAATAACTTCAAATTTGTGAGAAGTGATTTTTAACTTAGAATTTTATGCTGAAACTTTGATTCAAGTGCAAGAATAAAATAAACCCATTTTGAGATATGCGGGGTCTCAAAAATAGTTATCTGCCTTACATCCTTTCTCAGGAAGTTGCTGAAGGATATGCTTCTCAGTACAAGGGATGAAATTTTAAAAGTGGAAGAGGGGCACCTGGTGGCTCAGTTGGTTTAGCACCTGACTCTCAATTTTGGCTCAGCTCATGATCTCTTGAATCGTGATATTGAGCCCGTGTCAGGCTCTGCACTGGCAGCATGGAGCCTGCTTGGGATTCTCTCTCTCTGCCCTGTCTCCGCTGACATGCGTGCATTCTCTCTCTCTCTCTCTCTCTCTCTCTCTCTCTCAAAAATAAATAAACTTTTTTTTTTTTTAAGTGGAAGCTATGGAACCCAGGAAGCAGGGACTCCCTACACAGGACAGAGGTGAAGAGAATTCCCATGGTGATGGGGAAGGGGAGCCCTAGGATGTCAGCTGTGCAGCAGACCTAGAAAGCCACTAGTCCAAATTGGAGAAAAGGAAGGAGGGCACTAGGAAGTATGTCTTTTAGGAAAAAACTGAGAGGAATTTCCGATCCTGTCAAGATTTGTAGGGGAAGAACTGGTGATAGGTAACATAGAATACTGGAGGAAAGAAACAGAGCAAGTAGTAACTGCAGAAGAAATGGAAAATTAAAGAACGAAGGGCATCTAGTCATTATACACTCTGTGACTTAGTTAGCAATATTGATTTAACTAAAAATTGTAGCAAAATTACATTGAGAGTCATGATAAGGGGAAGGGAAGTGTGTGTGGTAGGTGGGTGGTGTTGGGGGCTATAACAGACAGAGTATCATCTCCCATACTGAAAGTCTGGAAAAAACAAAAACCAGAAAATAGCAACTTAAGTATTTTAGTTAGAAATAGGAAGGAAAAAAAAAACTGAAAAGAAAAGAAATGGTTGCCTCTGGAGAACAGAGCAGGGTAGGAGGAGTGAGGGGTCTGGGTGTGCTATTTTTCTCTGTAAGCTTTGTCCTGTGACCTCTTCAATGACGTAGATGCATTATTTTTTACGAAAAGCATGACTACATTTAGGAAAAAAGCAAATAAATTTCACCGGAAAGCATAGGTTTAGAACATACTCCTGAAGTAGAAAATGACAGCGTACTAGCACTCTCTTACCTCTGGCCCAATACAGAGCAACTTCCTATTCATCATCTCTTTTTATCCTCCTAGGAAGACAGGCAAAGGGGAAATGATTCCACTTGTACAATTGTGGAAGCCTAGTTTGGGGGCTCTAAGACCTTTTTGATTCCAGTCTCCTACATCACTATGCCTCATTGGTATTTGTTTGGGTCTTTTTAGATTTTTTAATTTTGGTTTTTACCAAGGGAAGACAGCAGACTGGAAAGCATCTTCTTTGACATCCTGGGAAGGAAATCCTGAAAATAAACAAACGTGTGTGTGTGTGTGTGTGTGTGTGTGTGTGTGAGATGAGTTTAGGTGTACTGGTGTACAGGCCTGGCAATGTGAGATGACGAGAGGAATGCGAAGTGCCATGTGATATTCACAGGTAAAGAGATGTGTGTTAGGTGAATTTCCGTAGAAGGCAGTATATGAGATGGAGCCTGCTCTGAGAAAAGTAGGAATTCTATAATGTTATCTCTGCCCACCCCTTGAATGAAATTTCCATAAAGTATTCAGCCAGACGGAATTAGAGGAACCCAAAAGATCAATAGACAAAAGACCCTAATAAAGTGACCTACAATTATCAAGCAGTATATGATACAAGAATGCCCTTTGCAAAGTAAAAAGCACATCTTTGTGTTAAGTTACCACGATTGTACTCAGCCATCAGAAAGAATGAAATTGTGTCACTTGGAACTATGTGAATGGAGCTACATTTTATTGTGCTAAGTGCAGTTAAGTCAGGGAAAGACAAATACCATATGACTTCATTCATATGTGGAATTTAAGATACAAAACAGATGATCATAGGGGAAGGGCAGGGGGAAGAGGAGGCTGTTAACTATAGAGAACAAATTGAGGGTTCATGGAGGGAGGTGAGCAGGGGATGGGCTAAATGGGTGACGGGTATTAAGGAGGGCACTTGTAATGAGCACTGTGTTATATATAAGTGATGTATCACTAAATTCTACACCGGAAACCAATACTACACTATATGTTAACTAGAATTTAAATGAAAATTTGAAAAAAAAAATTACCATGATTGTAATCACTTAATGAAAGATTTATTGGTTTGTTGCAAAAAGATTGTATTGGCTTTGAACAAAATAGAAGAGTAAGAGTCTTTTCAAAGTAAAACTTTAAATTCTTTGTCAGGGGTGCTTCGGTGAATTAGTTGAGGGTCCGACTCTTGATTTCAGCTAAGGTCGTGATCTCACAGCTCATGAGATCGAGCCCCACATCAGACTCTGCAGTGACAGTGGGAGTCTGCTTGGGATTCTCTCTCTCCCTCTCTCTGCCCCTCCCCTCCCTCAAAATAAATAAATAAACATTTAAAAAATAAATTCTGTGTCTATTGGCTTTTAATAAATACTTGTTGATTTAGTACGACAGTATTTAGGGGAGAAAGCAGAAGTTACAGCATTAAACATCATGATTTATTTCTGAATTTTCTTCCAGAAGGAATGGGGAAACCCCCACTGCCAAAGCCATTTATTTATAGCTAGACCAAAAAAAAATTTTAAAGGCCATTTGTGGGTCTCTGTCTTCATTGGTGTCTGGGGAGCAGAATCTGACTGAAAAATCTGTTTCATTTTTTAAATAAAATCTTTATTGAGGGCGGGGGGAGGGAGGAAGGGAGGACATGCAGGGGAAGGGCAGAGAGAGAGGAGAGAAAATCCTAAGCAGGCTCCGTGCTATCAGCGCAAACTGTGAGATCATGATCTGAGCCAAAATCAAGAGTCAGACACTTAACAGACTGAGCCATCCAGGCGCCCCAAAAGTCTTTTTCATTTTTAAAAGTTCTTTTTCTCCATGACATGGTATTTGTAGTAACTGAAACCTTTCCTACTTAGATTATGTTAGCGTCATGTATTATTAACATCATTGTACTGAGGATGTGTGTTGTAGCCTACAGAGGACTAGAAATGAAGTTAAAACAAAATTTAGATCCTAGTTTTGTCAACTGATTAGGTAATCTTAATTTGTCTGAACTTCAGGAGGATACCCATACTTGAGTAATGATGCCAGTATTAAAGGAGTTGCTTTAAGGTCAGATGCATGTTATAATAACGTAAAGCTTTTTACATTATTACTGTGATTACTTTATACTCCCTCCACCCCCCAGGATAAAGAGGAGAGTAGTGAAAAGAGCATGGATTTTGGAATCTCTGGCCCTTTGTTTTCTACTCTGTAAAATGGGTTTGTGCCCTTCATTAGACTTACTGTGAAAATTAGATACCGTCGTGTTTTAAGTATATAGAATTGTGCATGGTGGCATCATAGAAACTCAGTAAAAGGTTGCTGCTATTATTTCTTTGTCACACAGAGGTCAGAATCTCCCAGTAACCTCCAGGGCCTCCTGTAAAATGGCATATTCTCAGTGGAAAGGCCTTGTGTGAATGTGGAGTGGCTTGGAGCGGCCCACCCTTCTTGCAGGGTTTGTAAACCCCTCAAGTACTGTCATAATGGCTTATTCCATCAGTGCACTCATGTTTTATGTACTTTGTCTTGCTTTTATAGTATGTTCTGCAGGAAGATTACCCCTATATAATTCTCGGACACTGAGGTAAATGTATTTAGATGGACTTCATCAAGGAGCAGGTCATTAAGGCTTACAGCAAGAGCTTTAGAAGGTTAGAGGTAGAAAGGAAGTTTGGGACTGCAGGGGTGAAGAGGTGTTCCTTTAATTGAAATTTGAAAATAATTTTTATTAGAAAAAGAATAAAATAGTGTCAAGGGATATTTTAAGCTTCAAAGGCCTGAATGAAGAGGGATTATTTATACACTTAAGGAATAGAAACTATATAATATATAGTGGTTACAAGTATGTGTTTGAAAGGCAAGCCAACTTGAGTTTGAATTCTAGCCCTGCCACTTAATAGCTGTTAACTAGGGCAAGGTACATAATCCCTCTTAGTTCCTGTTACCTCAACTATTAAGATTAAATGAGCTAATACATCTGAAGCTCTTGGCACACAATAAGCATTTGATACATGTTAGCAGGTCCTGCTATCTTTCTTGTGAATAGGGCAGCATGGATGAACCAGAGCTTTCAAGTTGAGGTATAATGCAGAGTCAGGTCAGAAAGATAAATTGGAACTACGTAGTCTAGAATAAATGCCTAAGGGATTTGATTTTACTTAGGGATTGGAGGTGGACGTAAGACTTTTGATTAGGTTAATTACATAATATGGAATCCTAAAGGGACAGGGTGTAGGAAGACCCCATAGACGTCATAATCTAGACCCCTCCTTTCATAGATGGGAAAAGGGAGACCCAGAGTGGTCACAGTTCATTAGTTGCAGAACTGGGACTAGAATCCCGGTCTTTACCTCCCTTAGACTCTATCATGCCATCAAAAAAAAGTCCAAAGGATTGTTCAGCATTGGTCAACTACTTAGAAAATGGGAGTTGTTACAGGTTTGGGAAAAGAAACGAGTGTTCAGAATTTTCTGTGTATTAAAAAATAAAAATAGTCTTTCCATTGGTACTTTCAACCAAACTGATTAAGATTTGAAAAATCTTAGGGGCACCTAGGTGGCTCAATCAGCTAAGCGTCCGACTTCAGCTTAAGTCTTGATCTCGCAGTTCGTGGGTTTGAGCCCTGTGTGGGGCTCTCTGCTGACAGCTCACAGCCTGGAGCCTGTTTTGGATCTGTGTCTCCCTCTCTCTCTCTCTGCCCCTTCTCCGCTTGCACTCTCAAAAATAAACATTAAAGAAAAAAAAAAAGATTTGAAAAATCTTAGAGGGTGCCTGGCTGGGTCACTCAGTAGAGCATGCAACTCTTGATCTCAGGGTTATGAGTTTAAGCCCCCCATTGGTTGTGGAGCCTATTTAATAAAAAATAATAATAAAATTTTAAAACAAAGAATTATGAAAAATCTTAGTATGTAAGTTCCCTTGATCACTGGCAGCCACCTCAGAAATGTTTGTTAGAGCAAGTGAAAATACATGACATGGGTGGTTCTAGAAAGCCTTCATGGCTATTTATAGTATTTGTATTGCATAGTGAGATTGGAGGGTGAAGTTTTTGCTTAAATAAAATTGATGATTGAGGCACCTGAGTGGCTCAGTTGGTTGAGTGTCCGACTTCGGCTCAGTCATGGTCTCACAGTATGTGAGTCCGAGCCCCATGTAGGGCTCTGTACTGACAACTCAGAGCCTGCTTCGGATCCTGTGTCCTTTGGTCTCTGCACTTCCCCAGCTCGTGTGCACTGTCTCCCTCCCTCTCAAAAATAAGTAAACATTAAAAAAAATTTTTGAAGATCATTGTCTAGTATCTTTTAAAGGTGCTGATTCCCAAGAATTCTAAAATAGAAAAATATTTTAGGGGCACCTAAGTGGCTCAGTCGGTTGAGCGTCTGACTTCAGCTCAGCTCAGGTCATGATCTCACAGTTCACAGGTTCGAGCCTCGTGTCTGACTGTGTGCTGACAGCTCAGACCCTGGAGCCTGCTTCCAATTCTGTGTCTCCCTCTCTCTCTGCCCCTCCCCTGCTCACGTTCTGTCTCTCTCAAAAATAAACAAACATTTAACAATATATATAAATAATAAAATAGAAAAATATTTTAAAAATTTAATTCCAGGAGAGCTTTTAATACCTATGTACAAAGGCATTACTACATAGGTACTAATAGACTTTGGTTGGTATTATACCTATGTGCTGATAAGTTTTAAGTTTTTAGGTTAATAGAAAAAGATCTAGGTAGCTACAAATTTGTACATTAATGATGTAATAAGATAGCTTTTCAATATCTAAATATTTTATTTATTGATAATTTTTTCTTAAGATTCATTCTTCAGTGGAAAAATTAACATTTTTCTTCTATATCAGGACTCAAGGAAACATCATTTTTGCCTGAAAGCTATATTAAAATATATAACTAAAATAGATATTGAAATCCAGAACATATAGTCTGACTATTTATACAAATGCAGACCTCTTCTAGAATTCTGAATGTAGTTCAGCAGTTCACAGATGGAGATGTTTGTGATCAGTATCATTCAAACACAGATTCTCTTTTAATTGTATTAACTATCCCAAGACTGGAAACTCCATGGAGTTGTAAAATCATTTTAATATATCTAACCATTTTATAATTGCTATACATTTTTGCTACTCAGTACGCATACTTGATTCTCTGACTTAAGACTTGTTATTTTCAAAAGAAACTAACTTTATTTTTTTAGGTGTACTTATTTTGAGAGAGAGAGAGAGAGAGAGAGAGAGAGAGAGAATCCCGAGCAGGCTCCATGTCATCAGCCTAGAACCCAACACGGGGCTTGGTCTCATGAACAGGGAGAACATGACCTGAGCCGAAACCAAGAGTTGGATGCTTAACTGACTGAGCCACCCGGGTGTGCCCAGAAGAAACTAACTTTAAAGTAAAACTGAGTATTTGTTAAGCATTATGAAATATTCCTCAGTATTTTCTTAGAAATCATAATTTGTTTATTTGGTTATATAAAATATAGCTTGAGGAATGGGTGTTGATCTTGTGTCTATGTGGTGTCTATGAGTGAGTGATTTTGAGAAGATTTTATTCTTAGCATGTAATGCTTTACAAAGTCTTTAAGCAATTAATATAAGTCAAACAATACAATCTGTATTAAGCTGTACTAAGAAGGCATTTGATACATGGTCTAACTTGGTAATACAAATAATATAATTTAAATAAGTATTTGGAAATCATCATAGTTATCAGAAACATGTGTTTGAAACATGACTTTGTATATAATAACTCTGTGACTTCAAATTTAGCTGACTCATAAATTACCTCCCTTACCACCTTTTTAGTCAAAATGACACTTTTTGTGTTCATTTTTGTCAGGTAACAGTTCTTGAGTATTTCCTCTCCATGATGGATTACTGTGCAGAAGAATCAACAATAACAAAGCAGGAAAAGGTTGACAGTGTAGTTAGCATTTATGCCTTATCTATATATGATTTGGGACAGTTTTGCCAAACATTGAATAATTTTCCTGTGGGAAACTTGAGCCCTAAAAGGAAATGAACATAGCTAAAAGACTGCATATCACATGGGACTTAGACTTATTTTTAGAATGGCACTATAATGCCATATTTGGATTGAAACAATGTGATAGCAGTGCATTATTTTATTTAAAACTATCTTTTCTGAAGTCATCTAATTTTCTATCACATTGTATGCTATAGAGTTAGTGTTAGAAGTATATAACTGTTTAGCTGACCAGTGCTAAAGCATGTATTAAAATTAGAAGCACTTGTTTGGCAGGCATTGCCAGAGCCCGCGTTCTGAGTCTGCTCTGTATAATGAAGATTCTGTGGCAGTTCATTGTCATAGTACGTAGTTGTCTTTTTGTTGTGTAGGTTTAGAGTAAGTTGTTTTCTTTATTGGAAGGGAAAAAGAGAGTAAAGAAAGATTAGTATCATTGGGCGTTGGTATAGTTATCTGATTGTGGGAGAGCACTTTCCTAAATGAAACAAAAACAGAGAAACCCAAATGGATTTTGCCTCTGAGAAATGATTTTCTTAAAGATAATTAACAAAGGTATTTCATACTGAGCTCTGCTGTGTTTTGCTTAGTGTCATTCATAGGTGAAAAGAAGAGAGAAAAGAACAGAACCCTCTTACTGCATCATTTATATTATGTGTCAGTTTTTCTGCTACCTGATTTATCTCCTTTATAATTTGATTTGGTTAAGATAAGTTACAATGTTGGTAATATACAGTGGATTTCTGAATTGTGTACTGTCTAAAATTGCAGATCCCCCACAGGGCACTAAGTCCCAAACAGGAAAATCTGCCAAATACATATTTTGTCCCTTGGCCTCTCTCCCAAGGTTGGAAATATGCCAACATCATAAATCTCAAGTCTGATGGGAAAGAGCCACCACTGATGTAAAAGGCCTTATGATTAAGATACATGTTGGAATCCACCTAGCATTTAGGGAAAATGCCTTTTGTTTGAATAACTTCTTGAAGGGCCACATGTTGAGGTTTTCTTTACTTGGTTTTTATGTATAAGAGCATTATATATTTCTCTGTCTTCGTGTTACTAGGGCCTCAGTTATGTCTCTTTTACACTGAGTAGACTTTATCCAAGGAAGCGCTTTCATATGAGTAAAAAGAAAAAGCATATTGGGGCACCTGGGTGGCTCAGCCAGTTAAACGTCTGACTCTTGGTTTCAGCTCAGGTCATGATCTCACAGTTCGTGAGTTTGAGCCCGGCATCGGGCTCTGTGCTGACAGCGCAGAGCCTGCCTGGGATTTTCCCTCTTCCTTTCTCTCTGCCACTCCCCTGCTCAAGCTCTTTCTCTCTCTCTCTCTCTCTCTCTCTCTCTCTCTCTCTCTCTCTCTCTCTCAAAATAAATGAATAAACATTTAAAAAAACATTAAAAAAAAGAAAAAGCATATTTTCAAAGTCTGTGTCATGTCGGTTTTAGTTAGAAGACAAAAACTTTGTATCATATGTTAAGAACTGTAAATGCCACTCACTACTGATAAGGGAATTTCTTCCAGTTTTCCAGTATATTTATTTGGGTTAATACTGTGGGGCTAAAAAGCCAAAAGAGTTGGGTTCCAGTCCCAGCTCTTCCCCTCTCTAGCCAAATGATTTAACTTCTTTCCTCATTTGTCAAATAGGGAAAATAATGGAACTCATGTCAGAGTAAGTTACGACAGACAGATCTGTCTATATGATGTGTCTG
Source organism: Leopardus geoffroyi (assembly GCF_018350155.1). NCBI lineage: Eukaryota > Metazoa > Chordata > Mammalia > Carnivora > Felidae > Leopardus > Leopardus geoffroyi. The sequence goes on from NC_059342.1 coordinate 82,388,093, forward strand.
CATATAAGGCTCTTAAAGCAATGACAGCAGATCCATCTTAGCTCTTGTTATTGTTGTTTAATTATTTTTAAGTCTGTAAAAGTGAATTTGGCAAAAGGAAATAAGTGGCTCTGAACCTTACTGAGTGTCTACCATTTGTTGGACACTCTTCTAGGAGTTGTAGATGGCATGTGAGCAAAACAGAAATCTCTGCCCTTGTGAAGCTTCACATTCTAGTGAATCCTTTAAAATCTGTGAACAATCTTCTTAGAAAAGTACACACAAAACATTGCATGCAGTGTCAAAGAATTTATGGTAACCTGGGAGTCTGTTTGTTAAATCTCAGAAATCTCTAAGAATATCATGCATACCTTCTTTTTATTTTTCAGAATTCCTGTGTGAGGCATTCCTTAAGAGGGATACTGTATTTGTTTAAGAGACAAGATAATTGTTACTGTTTTCCTTAATCACCTTTTTTGGCTCTAACAAATCGGAAATGCTTAGAAATAACATAATCAATTGAAATAAAATCTCCAGGTTTTGCAGATTTTTGTAGGACCATCTTGGTCTTTTCCAGACACAGGAACCTCTGTTTTCATAGGCATAAAAGTCTTACTCTTTATTTTTTTCACTTAAGCAATTCTGCTGTTTCCAGAACATATGAAATGAAATTACAAATGATGAGAGTTTTGTGTAACAGAGAATGATTTTACCTCAAGGATGTTTTCAGTCCTCATTTATTCACTTGTAAACACAGCACCCCTTCAACTTCAGTTTTCTTCTTTGGGGTTTTTATCCTAGGGGATTTTAAAAATTAAGTCTTTAAAATCACTTCTCACAAGCTATAGCTGACTTTTTAAGAGCAAAGTATAACCAATAACAACTTTTTTTAAAATTTCTGTGTAACATATTATAAAGATAGAACAAGGTATATAATAGATTTGAGTGGGGTTTGGGTGGTTTCCATTTTATTCTGTTTTCTTAAGTGTTGCATGATGACTTTTAACAAATCATTTATTACATTATAGGCTAGTCCTAAGAAGATCTAACTTTTTATTTAGGCAACAAGCTACTTTGGAAATAATAATCTTCCCTATGTTGGTTATTTCTCATGGCAGCCTTCCACTACATTTTCTTTGTTTGGGTACTTTCTTTTTCTTCCTGCCATTCTTAGCTTTCTATTTTTCAACTTGAGTTTACAAAGGGTGTGTATTCAAAGGGTTTCCGCCAGTTCCCAGTACCTTGTTAATCCTGAGAAGTTACCCAGTGGGCCAATTCTCACAGTAAGGTACAAAAATAGTTGTCCAGAAAAATTACAGAATGTGGTACCACTGTGATTTGAACTAATGGATGACTTTCAAACTTAGATGGAGAGAAAGAAACAGTACATGAGTATTATCATTTCCTTAGATTTTTTTTTTCTGTAGAAATTATTTTAGAAGAACCTTAAATATTTAAGAAAGTAACACATCCTCACCATTGCTTTATATTTTGTACACTAAAAGGGCATAAGAGTTGGGGCCAAGAGAGAAATCATCTGTAAATCTGTCACATGAGCAGAGTCTACTTGTGATTGCTGTTGAGCTTATTTATACCCACAGTGTTCATTTCACCAGTTTTATTCCACATATTCAGTTCAGCTTTTTACTGAGTGCCTAATAAGTGCAGATCATTATTAGTATGTGAACTTTGGTAGCTTAACCTTGCTAAGCCTAAGTTTCCATGTTGTATAAGGAGATAATGCCATTTTTTTCTTTTAATAAATTTTATATTTAAGAATGGTTTTAGGGGCACCTGGATGCCTCAGTTAAGGCACCAGTTCTTGATTTCAGCTCAGGTCATGATCTCATGGTTTGTGGACACCACAGAGCCTGCTTGGGATTCTCTCTCCCTCTCTCTCTGCCCCTTCCCCACTTGCATGCATGCACATGCACTCTCTCAAAAAAAAGAAAGAATGGTTTTAGATTTATAGAAATATTGTGAAAATAGTGCAGGATGTTTCCATATAACCTGTACTCTTTCCTCTGTCATTAGCATCTTAACATTAGTATGGTATCTTTGTTACAGTTAATCAACCAATATTGATAGGTTAATATTGACCAAAATCTACACTTTATTTAGTTTTCCTTAATTGTTACCTAATGTCCTTTTTCTGTAGCAGATTCCATCCAGGATAGTATATTACATTTAGTCCTCATATCTCCTTAGGCACCTCTTGACTGTAACAGTGTTTCAGACTTGCTTGTTTTTTTTTTTTTTTAATTTTTTTTTTTAATGTTTATTTATTTTTGAGACAGAGAGAGACAGAGCATGAATGGGGGAGGGTCAGAGAGAGGGAGACACAGAATCTGAAACAGGCTCCAGGCTCTGAGCTGTCAGCACAGAGCCCGACGCGGGGCTCGAACTCACGGACCGCGAGATCATGACCTGAGCCAAAGTCGGCCGCTTAACCGACTGAGCCACCCAGGCGCCCCCAGACTTGCTTGTTTTTGATGACTTTGATGATCTTAAGGAATACTGGTCAGGTATTTTATAGAATGCCCCTCAACTGGAATTTATCTGTTTCTCTCACAAGGTTATGAGTTTGGGGGAAGAAGAACACATAAGTTAAGTACCATTTCATCACCTCTTACCAAGGGTAGGGACTACCAACATGACTCCCCACTGTTGATGTTGACCTTGGATCATCTGGCTGAGGGCATATCTGTCAGATTTCTTCACTGTTAAGTCACTTTTTTCCCCCTTTCCATACTATATTCTTCCAAAGGAAGTCAACTGTGCCTAGCCCAAACCAGAAATGGGGTTCCTCTTAAGAGGGCAGCACGTCTGCATAAGTTACTGGGAATTCTTCTGCATAGGATATTTGTCTCATTTCCCCCATTTATTTATTCAGTCATTTATTTATATAAGTGTAGGTGACTCATGGGTATTTATTTTATACTTTAGATTGTAATCCAGTACCACTTTCATTTATTTTGCTCAAATTGTTCCAGCTTTGGCCATTGGGAACTCTTTTATTTGGCTCTTCTTTCCCTTTGACATACTCGTCTTGTTGTGGATTTGTTTTCCTCACGGTCAGGGTACAGAGAAAGCACTTCCTGACGCTGTGGCACTTCTAGATGTTCTAGGTTCATCTTGTATATTTCCTGCCCCAGTCCTAGAATCAGCTATTTCTCTGAGAAGTCTTGGTTCCTTTTATTTGTAAATGGTGTTAGAAACCAAGATCCTGGCAGTAGATGTGCTCACTGCTACCTGATGTTACTGCTTGTAGGCCCTCTCATCAACTGACAGAGTAAGGAAATATGCATACGATAGTGCCTTTTGATCAGTCACCATGTGGGTTCAGCAAAAAATGCATAGGAATTAGTATGGGATAGAGTCAGTAAACTTTTTTTGTAGTTCTTTGCAGCTTTAGGTGCAGTTATTAGTCATACATAGACTAGAGGGAGGACAAGACAAGTACATAAAAGACTATTCTAAAACAGCAGGGTATTTACTGTAAGGGCACTACTCATTAATGTTGTGTGTACATTGATTGGTACGCTTTTCTGGAGAACAAATTGGCAGTATAATTCACAGTCTAAAACATGGGTTAAACTGGATCTTGTGGGGAACAAAGTGACTGTGGAAACTGTTTTTCCTTTAGGAATCGTGGCTCTACTTTACGGCCTTGTAGATAGCAAAAGAAGTAGAACAGCCTGAATATTCCAAAGTCAGAGATTTAGCATAATTGTAGCATAGCCACGTGACAGATCATTGTACAGTAAAAAATGGCAGATGTGAAAGAATGATCATAACATTTTGCAGTTAGTAAAAATTAATTTTCAAAACAGTGTAAACTTTTATAAAAACAATTACATAAAAAGTTAGGCATATACCTCCACCAAACATTAGTTACAGTTATATCTGAGTTATGAAATTATCTTTCATTTTTCTTATTTCCTCCCATTATAAGGCAGCAAAAAATGTTTTATAAAAATAAGAAAACAAAAAGTTAGGTTTTTCCTTTTAAAATGCAGTAAGGTGTATTGTTAATTTTGGGTTGTGTTTGGGCAACAGTCCCATTTGACAAGAGTATGAGGAGGGGAACTAAAAGAGATTTAGATTTTAGTATGAAGTGTTAATTCTTGGTATTTGTTTAGTGAATACATTTTAAAAGAGCCGAAATATTAGGGGTACCTGGGTGGCTCAGTTGGTTAAGCATCTGACTCTTGATTTCTGTTCAGGTCATGATCTCACAGTTGGTCAGTTTGAGCCCCGTGTCAGGCTCTGCATTGACAGCATGGTGCCTACTTGGGATTCTCGCTTCCCTCTCTCTCTTTCCCAAAATAAATAAACATTTAAAAAGTGCCAAAATTTTAGGGTATAATTTTTTTTTAATTTTTTTAATGTTTATTTTTAAGAGAGAGATACAGAGTGCGAGAAGGGGAGGGGCAGAGAGAGAGGGAGAAAGAATCCAAAGCAGGCTCAAGGCTCCGAGCTGTCCGCACAGAGCCTGACATGGGGCTCGAACTCACCAGCTGTGAGATCATGAACTGACCCGAAGTCAGATGCTTAACCAACTGAGCTACCCAGGTGCTCCTAGAGTACAATTTTTAATGAAACTATTTCCAGCAGTGTGCATTGTATTCTGTTATATGATTATACCATATTTTTTTTGTCTTTTTCTATTGATGGATATTTGGGGTTATTATGAACATTCTTGGACTTTTTTTTCCTTGGATGTATATTTTTGGTTCTCCTGTGTAATACTGAGGAGGAGAATTGCTGGATCTGGGTAGATGTGTGTTTAACTTTACAAGTAACAGCTGCATAATTCACCAAAGTGGTTGGGTCATTTTATACCTCCTTCGCAACATTTGAGAGTTCCAGTTGTTTCATATCCTTACCAACATTTAGTATTGTCTTTTTATTTTAGCCAGTCTGGAATGTTTCAGTGCATATGTTTATGATTTCTGACCTGTACATATTGTTGGTATTGCTGATTGAAATGTAAGAAACAGTAAAAGTCACTATAATTACAGGATTTCATTTAAACCTTTACTACTCTGGGGATACAGAAACATACAGACTTTTGGAGAAGGCAGCAAACATTTTTAATGTTGATTATAACATGAAAAAGCACATATGTTCAAAGGGATATACCTTTCAAGTTATTGCAACTCGTTTGTGACAGAATGTCTGTAAAACATGAAATTAATCAACAGTATATTTAATATCACTACAAAATATTTAAAATCACTACAAAAGTCTTCTCTCTGGAGGCGCCTGGGTGGCTTAGCCGGTTAAGTGTCCGACTTCAGCTCAGGTCATGATCTCACAGTCCGTGGGTTCGAGTCCCACATCGGGCTCTGTGCTGACAGTTCAGAGCCTGGAGCTTGCTTCCAATCCTGTGTCTCCCTCTCTCTCTGCCCCTATCCTGCTCATGCTCTCTTTCTCTCAAAAATAAAATAAACATTAAAAAAAAAAGTCTTCTCTCTGTTCATATTGCCCATGAAAAATTACTGTAGTATATATTTAGAGAAGGCCTTGGCAAACTGTGGCTTGGGAGGCAGATCCAGCATGCTTCTTGTTTTTGTAAATAAAGTGTTATTAGAATGCAGAAATGCGTGCTTATTTACGTATTATCTATGGCTACTTTTACTCTACAAAGGGTAAATTTAACACCAGATGACCCAAAAGGCCAAAATTATTTGCTGTCTGGCTGTTAACAAAAAAAGTTTGCAAGATGTTAAGACTGCATAATCATATGATGCTTTAGTTTTCTTCTGGATATTAAAGCTGTTTTTCATAGGATGAAGTGGTGGAAACAAAACCAGTTGATGGGGGAAAAAAAAAACCCATCTCTGCCATAGCTTTGATAATTTTCAGGACACATCTCAACTGATAGTCGTTTTGCCATTCCTTGCTCTTTTAAGGTTTATATCTCAGCATGACTGTCTTACATACCCTTGTAATATCTTATTCTCTGTAAATATTTATATTTGGTTAACTTTGGGTGTATTTGGTTAAACTTCATCAGTTTAGCCATGAGTAGTATTACCCAATATGTATTGCACCAGAAAGTTCCTTGTTTCAGTTACATCTGTGCTTAACTCCTTAGAAGTAAAAGCACTGTGCATTATGTAAACCTTAATGTTATAAGCCCTTGGGTTTGGCTGTTTTTCAGCTCTTTGCTGTGTTCTCTTAGGAAGAAGTCATCTATAATATTACTGTGATTTGTTTTCAGAATCTTTTCAAAGTTAATGATTCTGACAGGAGCTTACTAAATTTGTCATTAGGTTAGAATTTCTTTATCATTTTCGTACAGCTTGGCTTCTGGCAAGTCAAATGGATGTATTCCCAAATTTTTCAGCATATCTCCTAAGACTAGATATTTTAAGTAAGTGGTTGACTAGATATTTTAAGTAAGTAGTTATCATTCTTGAAGACTTCAAATTCAGCCTGTGAATTTTCAGATTTACCTTCTGTAAAGGGCATTTTACCCCTTAATTCTCTGATGACTCCCATGGTCAATGGGTGAAGGAAGCCAGATTGATGAGAACTGATCAATTATAGTATAATTTTAGTTTTGTGTTACTTTCCTTTCCTGTGTGCATTTGAATTTCCAAACCATAGCTCTCTGATAACTGTGTCTTCAAGTTACCTTTATCACCAATCTATGACTAAAGTAACTGGCATAGTGTATTTTGAAGTTTTCCGTGTCCCTCTCAATTCTTCATTTAATTAATTTTTTTATGTGTGTTTATTTATTTATTTATTTTTTGAAGGAGAGAGACACAGAGCATGAGGGAGGAGGGGCAGAGAGAGGGGGAGACACAGAATCCAAAGGAGGCTCCAGGCTCTGAGCTGTCAGCACAGAGCCCGATGCGGGCCTCGAACCCGTAAACCATGGTATCACCTGAGCCGAAGTCAGAGGCTTAACCGACTGAGCCACCCAGGCACCCCTCTTCATTTAATTTATTTAACCTTCATGCTGTGTTAAGCCACAGTCTGTCATTCTCAGAATGTTTCAGAACTTTCATTGTTGTTTCATAGAATTCCTTGGAGTAAATTCATCTAACATTTTCTTTAAAAGAATTCTCTTTAGAAGTAGAGACATAATTCAAGAATAGAATTAACAAATTCTTTTAGAATAATTTGTAGCTAATTCCAAATATAGGTCAATATCATGTCTGTTCATCATATCTGGAAAGCTTTGTCAATGTGAAATTCATCTTAGTCATTATTTTAGTGTTTTCAGTCTCCTTTTTTTCTTTCAAGTCCCAAAATTTTCCAGAAACTGCATTAATGCTGCTTTGGTTAATCTTTCTTTAATACTTTGGAATTATAATTCTGATTTTCCAAATCCTTATTGATTAAATTACTTGTCTCAGAGTGTTCCAGAAAGTAGCCCTTCTTATCACTACATATTCTCTTTTGGTACATTTTGGGTGGCTATCTCATTGTGGTCTTAACCTTTTCATTTTCTTACTTGCCATTTATATACTTTCTTTTATGAAGTGCCTGTTCAAATTTTTGTCAGTTTTATTAGGTTGTCTTTTTGCATTCTAGATGTATTCTAGTTTTTTTCACATATATGTACTGCTTGCCTATTTCTTTTTTAATTGGCATGTTGTATTCTTTTTAGATTAAGTTTTTATTTCAATTTCAGTGTGGTTAACACACAGTGTATTAGTTTCAAGTGTACAATATAGTAATCCAGCAATTGTTTACATTACTCAGTGCCCATCATGATAAGTGTACTCTTAATCTCCATCACCTATTTCACCCATCTGCCCCTCCGACCTCCCCTCTGGTCACCATCAGTTTGTTCTCTGTAGTTAGTCTGTTTCTTAGCTTGTCTCTCTTTGGTTATCCTTTGCTTGTTTATTTTGTTTCTTAAATTCCATATATGAGTAAAATCTTATGGTATTTGTCTTTCTGTGACTTATTTTGCCTAACATTATACTCTAGCTCCATCCATGTTGTTGCAAATGTCAAGATTTCATTCTTTTTTATGGCTGAATAATATTCCTCTGTGTGTGTGTGTGTGTGTGTGTGTGTGCGCGCGCACACGTGTTCACCATACATATATATATATATATATATATATATATATATATATATATATGCACACACCATACCTTCTTGATCCATTCATCTGTTGATAGGCCCTTGGGCTGCTTCCATTATTTGACTATTGTAGATAATGCTGCAGTACACATAGGAGTGCATGTATCCCTTTGAATTAGTGTTCTTGTAATCGGGGGGGGGGGGGGTAAATGCCTAGTAGTGTGATTTCTGGATGGTAGGGTAATTCTGGTTTTTTTAATGTTTATTTATTTATTTTGAGAGAGAGGGAAAGAGAGAATCCCAAGCAGGCTTCACACCCAGCACAGAGCCCAACACGGGGCTTGATCCTACAACCATGAGATCATAACCTGAGCTGAAATCAAGAGTCAGATACTTAACCGACTGAGCCATCCAGGTACCCTGAGTAGTTCTATTTTTAACTGTTGTTTTCCACAGTGCCTGCACCAGTTTGTATTCCCACCAGTAGCGCACAAGGGTTCCTTTTTCTCCACATCCTCGCCAACAGTTGTTTCTTGTATTTAAAAAAAAAATTATTTTTTATTATGCCTATATGCCAGGCAATGTCTTGGTGCTTTGCATGAATTCATACTGAAAGTAGCTACTATTTTATCTCCATCTTTTTTTTTTTAATGTTTATTTATTTTGAGAGACAGAGCATGAGCAGGAGAGAGGCAGCGAGAGAAGGAGACACAAAACTGAAGCAAGCTCCAGGCTCCAAGCTGTCAGCACAGGGCCCAATGTGGGGCTCACCCCCATGAACAATGAGATCATGACCTGAGCCAAAGTCAAACACTTAACCAACTGAGCCACCCAGGCGTCCTTTTTTAAAATTTTTAAATTTTAGCCATTCTGACAAGTATGTGGTCATATCTCATTGTAGTTTTGGGTTTGTTTAAAAAAATGTATTTATTTAAGTAATCTCTATATCTGACGTGGGGCTCGATCTCATGACCCCCAAGATCAAGAGTCACATGCTTTCCTGACTAAGCCATCCAGGCACCACTCTCATTGTAGTTTTGATTTGCATTTCCCTGATGATGAGCATCTTTTCACATGTCTGTTAGCCAACTGTATGTCTTCTTTGGAGAAACGTCTGTTCATGTCTCCTGCCCATTTTTTTTAAACTTTTTAAAAATGTTGATTCATTTTTGAGAGAGGGAGGGGTAGAGAGAGAGACACACACACAGAATCCGAAGCAGGCTCCAGGCTCTGAGCTGTCACACAGAGCCTGACGTGGGTCTCAAACTCATGAACCGTGAGATCATGACCTGAACCGAAATCAGATGCTTAACCGACTGAGCCACTCAGGGGCCTTGAGCTGTCACACAGAGCCCGATGTGGGTCTCAAACTCATGAACCATGAGATCATGACCTGAGCCGAAGTCAGATGCTTAACCGACTGAGCCACTCAGGGACCCCTGCCCATTTTTTTTTTTTTTTAATGTTTGTTTATTTTTGAGAGAGAGAGTCAGAGAGAGAGAGAGAGAGAGAGAGAGAGACAGACAGACAGACAGACAGCAAGCGGGGGAAGGGCAGAGAGAGAAGGACAGAGGATCTGAAGTGGGCCCTGTGCTGACCAGCAGCAAGCCCAGTGTGGGGCTTAGACTCACCATAAGATTGTGACCTGTACTAAAGCTAGATGCTCAACTCACTGAGCCACCCAGGTGTCTCCTGCCCATTTTTAATATTTTATTCATTTTTTTGAGTGTTGAGTCATATCAGTTCTTTTATTTATGTATGTATTTATTTAAATCCAAATTAACATATAGTATCATAATTCAGGAGAATTTAGTGATTCATCACTTCCATATAATACCCAGTGCTTTTCCCAACAAGTGCCCTTCTTTTTTTATTTTTTTTAATGTTTATTTATTTTTGAGAGTGGGTTAAGGGGAGAGAGAGGGAGACACAGAATCTGAAGCAGGCTCCAGGCTCCAAGCTGTCAGCACAGAGACCGATGCAGGGCTCGAACTCACAAGCTGTGAGATTGTGACCTGAGCTAAAGGACGCTCAACCGACTGAGCTACCCAGGTGCCCCAACAAGTGCCCTTCTTAATGTCTGTCACCAATGTAGCCCATCCCCCCACCCAATACCCCTCCAGCAACCCTCAGTTTGTTCTCTGTATTTAAGAGTCTCTTACGGTTTACCTCCCTCTCTGTATTTATCTGTTTTGTTTCTTAAATTCCAAAATCATATGATATTTGTCTTTCTCTGACGTATCAGTACTTTATATATTTGGATATTAACCCTTTATTGGATATGTCATTTACAAATATCTTCTCCCATTCAGTAGGTTGTCTTTTGTTTTGTTGATTGTTTCCTTCACTGTACAAAAGGTTTTTATTTTGGTGTAGTCCCAATAGTTTATTTTTGCTTTTATTTCCCTTGCCTTGGGAGACATACCTAGAAAAATGTTGCTATGGCCAGTATCAGAGAAATTACTGCCTGTGCTTTCTTCTAGGATTTTTATTGTTTCAGGTCTCATATTTAGGTCCTTGCTCTATTTTGAGTTTATTTTTGTATATGGTATAAGAAAGTGGTCTAGATTCATTCTTTTGCATATTGCTCTCCAGTTTTCCCAATACCATTTTTTGAAGAGGAGACAGTCTTTTTCCCATTGTATGTACATTCCTCCTTTGTCAAGGATTAATTGACCATATAGTTATGGGTTTATTTCTGGATTTTCATTTTGTTCCATTGATCTATGTGTCTGTTTGTGTACCAGTACCATACTGTCTCAATGATTATAGCTTAGTGGTATAATTTGAAGTCTAGAAATGCGATACCTCTAGTTTTGTTTTCTTTTTCAAGATTGCCTTGGCTATTTGGGGTCTTTTGTGGTTTCATACAAGTTTTAGGATTATTTGTTCTAGTTCTGTTGAAAGTGCTGTTGGTATTTTGATAGGGATTGCATTAAGCCTGCAGATTGATTTGGGCAGTATAGACATTTTTACAAATTGTTCTTCCAGTCCATGAGCATGGGATGTCTTTCATTTCTTTTTTAAGTTTATTTATTCATCTTGAGAGAGAGCGTGCATGCAAGCTGGGGAGAGGCAGAGAGAGGGAGGGAGGGAGAGAATCCCAAGTAGGGGCTTGGGACGCAGGGCTCAATCCCACAAACCACGAGATCATGACCTGAGCCGAAACCAAGAGTCAGATGCTCAACTGACTAAGCCACCCTGGCACCCTGTTTCATTGTGTCATCTTCAGTTTCTTTCATCACTGTTTTATAGGTATTTTATTATTTTTGGTGCAACGTTAATGGGACTGTTTTCTTAATTTCTCTTTCTGCTGCTTCATTATTAGTGCGTAGAAGTGCAACAAATCTCTGTACATTGATATTTGTGTCCTGAAACTTTACTGAATTCACTTATCAGTTCTAGTAGTTTTTTGCTGGAATCTTTGGGATTTTTCTATATATAAAATCATGTCATCTGCAAATAGTAAAAGTGTTAATTCCTCCTTGCCAGTTTGGATGTTAATGGCATATTTTATAAGAAAATTTTAATTAAATCCAGTTTATTGCGTTTTTTTTCTCTTGATGATGCTAGAGGTAAGGTAAGTTTCTGTCATGCTGCAGTTTTAGAACTGAGACTGAGACTGTTTATAGTCAGTCCTTTGTTGCTTATTTGAGCTATTCATGAGATAGAGACTTATTAACGGTAAAGATTTCTTAATTCCCTATATGCCTATGGTTCTCTCTGCATTGCTGTTTCACATTGTGTGAGTTTGGTAAAATTAAAACTGAGTTCAAGAGACTTCATAGATCATAGGCTGAAAAAAAAGTCCTTAATCCACTATAATATAGCTTATATTTCTGATCTAGACCCCCTTTCCTTCTCATTTCTCCTAATAATTGTAGGATGATTCAACTTATTTTGCATTTTGGACTAAAAGATTCAAAGTCTTCATTCTGTTTTACTTTTCATGACTGCTATTTTCTCTTGCCTGCCTTTTACACAAGGAAGTTACAAAGGAACCAGTCATTTCAGCATTCTTGGTTTTTTTCAGATGTTTAGTTGGAATGTCTTTGAAATTATCCAGTTAGTAAGGTTCTTTCCTGACTTAGTTTGTTCCTCATTCACATGGATCTTGAATTAAACACTAAGCATTAGAGATCCTGGTTTAGGTAGGGCTGTAGACCACATGAGTGTTGCCATTGCTCAGTCCTAAAGGAGAGTTTGGACTCAGGGCTCCTGGGTGGCTGAGTCTGTGAAGTGTCCGACTTCGGCTCCGGTCATGGTCTCATGGTTTGTGAGTTCAAGGCCCACGTCAGGCTCTGTGCTGAGGAGCCTGACGCCTGCTTCAGATTCTGTGTCTCTCTGCTCCTCCCCTGCTTGTGCACTCTCTCGCTCTCTCAAAAATATTAAAAAAAATTTTTTTAAAAAGAAGAGTGTGGAAATTATTAGGTATATTTATCAAGCTTTGACTGACTGTATGCCCTGCATTATGCTAATCTCTGTGGAAAATTTAAAACCAAATCACAATCTCTATACCTATGTGAATAGTTTTATAGGGGGGATAAGATACACAAAAATAAAAATATATATTTTAGGTACCGTGTGTGTGTGTGTGTGTGTGTGTGTGTGTATTTCACATATCACTGGTGAGTGTACATGTGTGGGTTCAGAGGAGAGCGCCAGCACTCAGCAGTGCTGGATGGAGATTGCTTCCTTTCACTTTTATCAAGTCTTTTCTGTATACATGTCAGACACTGATAGAAGTTGTTCATCTAAGAAACTGAGCCAACCTTCAAACTCGGCTATGTGTGCCTCTAAGCTATACCCCTGTTTTAAGATCTTTAGGTTAATACGGATTTACATCATTTTTATCATTTAGCTGTATATTTACCTAAAGTAGGATTCTTCTTAATCTGAAGAGCTTGAATCATCTTGGGTCTCTTTCATTTGTGTGGGTGTCCTTTTTTATTTTTCCATTTAAAATCAACCTTGTAATTTATACACAGTAAAATACACAAATTTTAAGTGAATGATTAAATACATTTTAACTACCACCATAGATGTAATGGGGTAATATTTCCATATTCAAACTTCCAAAAGTTCTTTCATGTCTCTTAATAATCAGTTTTCTCCTTTTAACTCTAGCCTCTTCAAAACACCGATCTACTTTCTATAATGTACAATTTTACCTTTTTTTAGAATTTCATACACTTGGAATTAATGGAAAATAATCTTTTGTGTCTGGCTCCTCTCAGTTACAAAATGCTTTTGAAGATCCATTCATGTTGCACGTATGGGTTTTGTTTTGTTTTGTTTTTCCCCCTGAGTAGTATTCCACTATCTGGATTGTACCACAATTTATTTATCCATTTACCCATTGGAGCACATTTGTATTGTTTCCAGTTTGGGCTAATATGAATAAAGTTGCCATGAACATTCAAGGTCAAGTCTTTGCATGTATTCATATTTTCATCTCTCTTGGAGAAATACCTAGGAGTAGAATCACTGAATTTAATGGGAAGTATATGTTTAACTTTATATGACCCTCCAGACTGTTTCTAAAATATTTGTACCATTTTGCATTCCCACCAGCAAATTTTGGGAGTTCCGGTTGTTTCACACCCTTTGCCAGTACTTGGTATCTTGGTTCTTTTTAATTTTAGCATTTAGTAGGTATGTAGTAGGATCTCATTGTAGTTTCAGTCTATATTGTTCTAATGAGGAGTGATGCTGAAGTTTTGTCATGTGCTTATTCACCATCTGTATGCCTTCTTTTGTGAAGTATCTCTTCAATCTTCTACCACCATACCCCGTTTTTATTTATTTATTTTTTTACGTTTATTTATTTTGAGAGAAGATAGAACACACGAGCAAGGGAGGGGCAAAGAGAGAGACGGGGAGAGAGAGAATCCCAGGCAGGCTTCGGACTGATAGTACAGAGCCCGATATAGGGTTCAAGCTCACAAAGAACCGTGAGATCAAGAGCTGGATGGTTAACCTCAACTGAGCCACCCAGGTGCCCACCATTCCCCCTTTTTAAAACCAGTTGTTTTTGCCTCTTTATCTTTTTTCAAAGTTTTGTATTCTGGATACAACACCATTATCAGATTTTATAGGCATTTTGTCCTGGTCAGGTTTACATTTTCAGGTTCTTAACAGTGGCCTTTTTTGAATAGTACAGCTTTAAAGTTTTGATGAAGTCCAGTTTATCACTTTTTATTTCATGATTCATGACTCTAGATAGCTCTGCAGATCTCTTTCTTTTCAGCTTTTCCTATCCAGTAGACTGATCTACAAACTCTAGCTACTTTGCCCTCTCCATATTCTTTTTATTCAACTCAGGGAGACGCTTCCCACCCAGCTCTGTTTCAGGTTGCTCTCTGTGTGCTGTAGCCTGGAAGCTGCCACTAGACAATAACTACTGTAGTCTCAGGTCTCACCTTGGGTTTTGTCCTTTTGTCAGGGAGCAGCATGGTTCTGAGTTGCCTTAACTGCTAATAACATATTAAAAACTAGTAGTATACCAGTAAAGCTCTTTAGAAAAGCAGTTTGGCAATGTCTTTGAAAGTTTAAATAGTTTACTTGTTAAAAAAAAGAGCATAGGCTTTAAAGTTAGTCGATGGAGTTTGGGGGCATAAGAATGATAGTGTACAAACTTGTACTGAGGGGGCGCCTGGGTGGCTCAGTCGGTTGAGTGTCCGACTTCGGCTCAGGTCATGATCTCACAGTCTGTGGGTTCGAGCCCCGCGTCAGGCTCTGTGCTGACAGCTCAGAGCCTGGAGCCTGTTTCCAATCCTGTGTCTCCCTCTCTCTCTGCCCCTCCCCCAGTCTCACTTTGTCTCACTCTGTCTCTCAAAAATAAATAAATGTTTAAAAAAAAAAAAAAAAACAACTTGTACTGAGTAGTAAATAAACCATTGAGACCTGATGAACAGTATAATGAATATATTATGTAATGTAATAAATATGGATACAATGGCAATCATATTATAGTATATAAATGTATCAGAGTAACACACTGTACACCTTAAATTTATACAGTGTTACATGTCAAACTTGTTCAATACAATTTTAAAATGTAAAGTTCAAATCCCACAACTGTAAAATACTTATGGCCCTAGGAACATGATTACCTAAAAGACTGGAGAAATTACTGGACAAGAGAAGAATATCACTTTGATTTTTCATCTTGAAACAGGAGTATCAGGCTCTTGGATGGTATGCTGAATATGATGTAGTCTCACCAAGGAGAAGCAAGTCTATTGTCTTATGAAAACAATGCATTGTTAAAATAGAAGGTCATGTTTCTCAGCTGTAGTTCTTTAGCATGTGAGCAAATAAAATTTAACAAGGGGAATTTATTAGAAATATCTGGATACTTGCTATGTGGTATGAAAGTTTGCTGATATTATTGACATATATTTAGTTTTCTCCACTGGCAAAAGAAAGGATATTTTCCCATAGCCTACTTGAATCCCTTGACATTTGCTGGTCTAGTTTCCTATTGAGTAGACTCTTGGGTGCATTTTTATGCCATTTGCCCTTAGGATAAACCCCAATTAAGGGACTTCTCTTTTCCTTTTGAGAACCTGGCACATGGGCTTCATGCCAAAGGATCATTTAAAGCAGCAGTTTTTGTACCCAGTTTTTCTAGTGGGAGCATTTTACCTCCTTTTGAGATTAGCTTGAATATTTTCCTATAGGAAGTCCATTTTGATTACATGTTCTCTCTTGCAATAGAAAGGTCAGCAGCTGTACTTCCTTGCAACAGAAATGGAGTATACTTGAGGTATATACAGTAAGCAGGTTGCTTTTCTTCCATATTGTTTTTCTTAATATTTGATTTTGCTTTCGCTTGAACAGTTGGTGCCTGGAGATGTAGTAACTCTGGGCATGCATATGCATATGCATATGTGTATGTATGTCCCTGCAGTATTTTAAAGCATGTAAATGAGAAGACCTTGTTATATAAACTCACACAAGTACGTACATGATTGATTACTAAACCTCTTTCCTAATGTTTCCACAGGAGTCTCCCCAGGACAGTGCCATCACCCGGGATATTAACCGGACATTCCCAGCCCATGACTATTTTAAGGACACAGGAGGAGATGGACAAGATTCCTTATATAAAATATGCAAGGTATCTCACATCCAGAAAAAAACCTTGGTTTTGAATGGTCATTCTGGTTCTTTGAAATTACACAAAAGATAACTACAAAGTGTAATTTGCATTTGGTATTCAAGAAGGCAAAAAAGAAGAGAGTAGACTTTCTGAAATTGTGTTGTTACTTTTTAATTTTACGCTCATAATGAACAGGAAGTCAATTAGAAATACATTGGTTAGGTTTCTTTTACCCTTTCAATCAGGACTTTCAGATGACAGTCCCCTGGCTCCACATTTAAATTTTTGGCCGTGGGTTTTATGTTAAGAGCTTCTGCGTCCTGTAACACTGCAAACTCCTTTTTGGTATTCACATTATAAATTACGAACTTGGCACCTAGGACCTATCCAACAGTGGGAAGTGCTGATGCCTATCGAGGTGGACTTTTAGCACTGCAGCATAATAAATGGTGGGAAATACTGATGTCTGTCAAAAAGTCTGTACAGGAAAGCTGTAAAGGAAGTGTTCAATTTCAGCAATCCATTTTCCAGAATATTTTGGTACTTCAGAGCCATAAGGCTAAAAGAGGACCTAGGACCAGAGTTCTTCAACCTTCCTCTGCCCTTAGAACTAGTCTTTAGTCTCCACCCGCGCCCCCTCCCCCCCCCCAAATTAATTAAATACCTAGTTAGCATCTACCATGTAGGAAATACAGATGGGGCATGAGACAGAATCCTTAAGGAACTTATTATATATTACTGATTGAGAAAGTACAACTAACAAGTTTTAGGACAGGCTAACAATAAAAGACAGGTTTTTCCAGTGATAAACTAGATGCTTCAAACTATAAGGGGAGTTAGATCTAGAGAAATGTTTTTTGGGTTTAATTTTAATTTCCCCAAAGTTGTCATTTCTTTTGTAATATTCTTCTCCGATCATCCTTTTTTAGCCCCTTCTCAGTTGTGCTTCCCCGTAAGCAGCCATCCAGCTATGCCTCATCTTACTGCAAAATTTCCCATAAAGAAACCCTGTGCCCACTGCCTCTGATCCCCAACCTCCTTATCTCACTGCACTCTAGTTTCCATCTCATAGTGTTCTTCCTTGCAGTTCTCTTTGCTCTTGACCTCTCTCGCCCTCTTGGTTTTGCTCTCCCTTCTCTCACAACATTGCTAACTCCCTTTTGATTTCATTTCTCTCTCTACCTGCCCCTAAAACAGAGGCCTTCCCCTAGATGCTCAGTCAGTAGTTCCTGTAGTTCTACCCTGTCTCCCTGGGTGACTCTTTCCACCCCCAGAGCTTCAGCTAGCACCACTGCACAGATGTTCCCAAATCCACATTCTCTCAAGGCCTGAACTTCTAGCTGCCAGTTGTTCTTCATGTAAAAGTCTGTTAAAAGTACATCAAACAAAAATGTCTAAAAATAGAGTTCATTTAAAAACATGTTTTATTATAAGAATTTTCAGATATAAAAGTTAAATACAAATATAAAATTTGTATACATCCTCCACCAGATTTAATGTTTATGAACATATTACCACAGTTGCTTCATCTATCCCTTTTTTTCCTGAAGTACTTCAAAGCAAATATCAGATATCATGATCCTAAATTCTTCACTATGCATCTCAAAATATAAGATCATTATTCATCTGTAGCTTCCATCATTATTGATCAATACCATCCAGTATCTGCCATATTCAGATTTCCCTAAATGTCCTCATACATTTGGTTAGAATCAGAATCCAGCCGTATCCATATGTTTAGTTGTTACGGCTCTTTTAATTAGAAACCATCTTCCTTTTTCCCTCCATGCCATTATCTTGCTGAAGATACAGTCATTTCTCTGTTAGTTTTCAGATCTTTCCTTTGGCCACATTGAGTTTGATAAGATTGATGTCTGGGGTTCCTGGGTAGCTCAGTTGGTTAAGCATCCAACTTCAGCTCAGGTCATGACTTCATGGTTTGTGAGTTCGAGCCCCAAGTCAAGCTCTGTGCTGGCAGCTCCAAGTCTGGAGCCTGCTTCAGATTGTGTGTGTCTCTCTCTCTGTCTGCCCCTCCCCCACTCCTGCTCTGTCTCTCTGTCTCTCAAAAATGATAGGATTGATGTCTCTTATAGCTATACTTCCCTTTCTGAACATTTATTTTGAGAGAGAGAAAAAAATGCACACATGCAAATGGGGGAGGGGCAGAGAGAGAGGAAGAGAGACTCTCAAGCTGGCTCCGTTGTATCAGCACAGAGCCTGATATTGAACTCTATCCCACCTACTGTGAGATCATAACCTGAGCTGAAGTCAAGAGCTGGTTGCTTAACCGACTGAGCCACCCAGGCACCACTTTACTTCCCTTTCTAATCACTGCCTGGTACGGGGCAGGCCTCTGTCATATGTTGCCAGCGCTTTTACAAAAGCTGCCTTGCATTAGTCTCCCTACCTTTGAGTTATAGCGAACTTACTTTTTTCTCCATGTTGACCCCAGGATTGGATGATTTCAGGGCTTCCAGGAAAGCCTTTATTGCTTCCTCATAACCCACAGAACACTATCAAAATTTCATAGTTCATTTCCTGGTCCCAGATTCCTTAGCTTATTAGCATTAAAGACATTTTATAATCTATCCTGGCTTAATTCATAAATATTTTATGCTTCAGCTTCATTGAACTTCTTGTTGTACTCTGAGTTGATTTACGTGTCCAAATGTCCCACCTGAACCATGAAGTTCTCAAGGGCAGAAATCACTTTATATATGTTAGCATCTGTAGCAGTTGGCACAGTGGTTGACATATAGTAGGTACTCATTAAATGTTGATGAATTAATGAAGTGCCTTTTCTTCCCCATATTTCATTACAGCTCTCAAGAATTTTATATTACAAACATTTCCCAAAGGTGTCATGTACTTTCACATCTGTATATATTCCTTCAAGCTTTTCTGTGAACCTGAAAAATCTGCTCCCCTCCATTCTCTACCTTTAGTACATTTCATTCTAGTGCATAAGTAATTAAACCATGTGCTGAGCAATTTACCTGAGAGAGCTGAGAATACATCAAGTCTATGATACAAATACTATGATTAGTCTCATTTCTTACAAGTAAGAAGTATAAGTAATGAACCAAAGGTCCAGACCGAGACATTAGCAGTTGTGGGATTTCAGCCCAGCTCTGACAAACTCAGAAGCTTCTGTTCTTTCTTGACCAATCAACTGTTAATTGACTTCACAGACATTGTCAGACTGCTTTCTACGGAGCTGTATTGGCATATATTACCACTAGCTTGTAACACAGTCTTATAAAAATTATTATTAATACTTATTAGTGTTTACTAATTGGACAGGTGAAAAGTGATGCCTTATTATATAAGCAGATTGTTTCTCAAGCTCTCTGCATATCTTGTCTTTGTTAAAGTATATGTGTTTTCTGCTCTGTAGCCCTCTCATTGGATAAGCTTTGATGACATGGGGAATTTAATGAGATTATATGAAATTCTACTTGAATTTATGAAAGCATAATTACCATTTATATATATATGTATATATATTACATATATATGTATAAAATGTATTTCTAAAGCTATAGTTTTACCAAAAGCTAATGGTAAAACGCATGTGTATATTAACTTAATTTCATCTAATAAGCATTCACATCATATTTTGCTAACTGATCTTTATTCTGAACATGCTCATTCTGAATTGCTTTCTTGGGATGCACAGACAGTGTGTCACCAAAAAAAAAGTGAAGAATAAAGGGAATTTCATCCGAAATAAACTTGTCAAATAGGGAATAGCATTTTCAATCTGTAGGAATTTCCCTTTCCACCACAGCCTACATGAGAACTGTAAATATTAATCATAAAAACAAGACTGAAAAACAAAGAACCAAAAAGAATAAACCACAAGGAATGTTAGATGTCAATATTCTGTTAAAGATAGTGTTCAGAAGAGATGGGTAATAATCATCTGCCGCCAAGAAAAATACAAGAATTCCAAAGGAACCCACAAATGGTTTCAGAGTAGTCCCTCTTATCAGAAAAGTTATTACTGGCATTGCGGAAAGGATTGTATTTTGGTGTCTTTGCCAAAAGATTTTTTCCCAGAAAGAAAAATGAGTAAAGTTAACATTGTTTAGAGAGAGCCTGCTGTATGACTGGCTGGGTTGAAGGTGTGAGGTGCTGGCTAGGTTGGATAGGACGTCACCCCCAGCCTCTGAGAAGCTCACAGTTCAGTAGAGAAGATGGACATTTAAAATGCCGTGTCTGGGGTACTTGGGTTGGTGGCTTAGTCGGTTAAGTGTCCTTTGGTTTTGGCTCGGGTCATGATCTGTCTTGGTAAGATCAAGCCCCTCATCGGGCCCCACCCAGAGCATGGAGCCTGCTTGGGATTCTCTGTCTCCCTCTCCCTCTGCCCGGCTCTTGTTCACGTGCCCACGCAAGTGCATGCTCTTTCTCTCTCACAAAAAAGATAAATAAAACAAAGCAAAATAAAATGCAGTATGATAAGTGCATAATAACTGTACTTGTATAGCAAGTACCATAGAAGTACAGAGAAGAGAGGGAATCCCCAGAGAATGGAGTGCTTGGAGCCTGAAGGAAGAGCATATTTTTTAGACAGAAGACGAGACAGCATGAGCAAAGACAATGAGTTACAACAACCTTTTTTCAGTCCTGAAGTGATTTTTGTTTAACTTTACCCACTCCTGGCCTACAGGAAGTGGCATGGTGACAGTTCTATTTATTGTAAAGAAAAAATTGCAATTGGAGAGAAATATTTGCATCATTCATTGACCATCAAAATGCCATAGTGGAATGTGGGAATCTTCTAGGTTCCTATGTTCAGAGTCCTGTAGGGCAAGTATGGCCCATGAGTGACTACATTCATTTACACCTCCTGTGTTTTTTCTTTTTCCAGGCATATTCTGTGTATGATGAAGAGATTGGCTATTGCCAGGGCCAGTCATTTCTCGCTGCTGTTCTGCTTCTCCATGTGAGTATTAGGTTTCTGTTACGACTTACACATGAGCTGCCTCAGCTTATACTAGCCTTAGACTTGAGCATGGTTTTATATTGGTTTTGGCCAGACCCTGGTACGTGAGTTTTGACTCCTGTATCTGGAAACCTTTACCTTAAATTAATGTAACATTGTCATGGAAGAGAAATACGGTAAGAATAAATGACAGTGTTGAAAACTAGTACAGGGTAGATTGCATTTTTATTGCTAGAATGATTGGATAGTCTTGGTTGAACTCTTAAGGACATTTTATATTCTGTAAGGTAGACTGTTCTTTAGTATTTATTTGGGGGATCTTTGTATTAGAGGTGGAAAGGAAGCAGAGAAGTTGGCTATTTTTAGTGCCATTTTATTCATTTATTTATTCAGCAAAGACCTTTACCCTCCACCTTACTGATATTCTTTCAAATCCACAGCAAAATTGAAAAAAAAGGTTAGGGTGCAATACCCATAAACTTTTGTTCTATTTTACCAATTAATATGTTATCACACATCTTTCTCCATCTCTCTATGTCTCTTTTCCTCTTTTTTTTTTTTTTTGCACGCATTTTATTTTTTACCAAAAACATTTTTTGAAGTTATTTTTGGAAAATCAGTAGCAAACATCAGCATACTTCACTCCTAAATACTTGAACATGAATCTCCTAAGGACATAATCATAATACTGTAGTCACATCCAGAAATTCCACATTGATTCAGTAATGTCTTACACACAATCCACATTTGATTTTCCCCAATTGTTTACTCAGTGAAGTCCTTTATAAGTTTGTTTTTTTTTTTCTAACCAAGATCAGTGACAATTCAAGCAATGCTTTTGGTTGTCCTATCTCTTTATTTTTTTTAATCTAAACTATCCCCCCCTTGCCTTTCTTGTGCTTTATGCCTTTGACAGTTTTGAAAAATTCAAGCAAGTTGTCTTGTAAAATATTCCACATTCTTGATTTGTCTGATCATTTCCTCTTGTTTAAAATTAAAATGCTTGGCAAAAATACCACACAGGTGATGTTAGTAGAGAGTTCATGGGTACTTCCATCTTTAGCACGGTAGATGCTAGAGATCAGGAGTAACTAAGGTAGACATGGTCCCAATCTGTGTGGATACAGAGCTAGTGAAGCTGACTGGTTATAAGCAGAAAGTCACACAAGCACATCATTATCTCAATGGCGCTATAAAGGTATAGTAAAAAGTTTGATGCAAGAGTATAACAAATGAGCCTTAATTTATATTATAGACTTCTCTGGAGGTCTGAGAAATGAGAAGCGGTATCTATCGTTCTCTGTTGTACTTGTTTGTATTGTTTAACTTTTTAAAGCTAACATTGCTAGGAAAATAAGAAAACTATTTTAAAAGCAAGAAAATGGAGAGTCGAGCACTCCCAGTGAAAGGAATAGTACACTATGCAGAAGCACTGAGATGGGGAAAACTTGGCATATGGAAGGAATGAAAGAAGGGCAGTGTGACTGGACCATCATGGGTGTGATGAGGAATGGGGAGGAAACTGGACAGGTCAACAAGACCAGCTTAAGGAGGGCAGTGGAGGCCAGCTCAGGGAGTTTGGATTTTGTTTCTCTAAGTAAGGGGAAGCTTTTGAAGAGTTTGAAGCCATTTTGTATATAGGTTGTAATATGAGTAAAACCAAAAACCATTTTGTATCTTCTTACTGTGAGAACCTAGCTTATTGGTATTAGTAAGCATGTAAAAATATCATAAAGCTGTGACATCAATAAAGAGGTCAGGTGTTTTTTTTTCCCCAGCTCTGTCGAGGTACAATTGACAAAAATTGTGTGTGTGTGTGTGTGTGTGTGTACATACAGAAGGTGTGTAATTTGATGAGTTGATAGGCTCTACATTGCAAAACGAGTACCACAGACAAGCTAATTAATGTCCATCAAAAGGACAAGGTTTAAATTTTTTTTTTAATGTTCGTTTATTTTTTTTTTTTTTTGAGAGAGAGAGACAGAGACAGAGAGACAGAGTGCGAGCAGGGGAGGGGCAAAGAGAGGGAGACACACAATCTGAAGCAGGCTCCAGGCTCTGAGGTGTGAGGACAGAGCCCCAACACAGGGCTCAAACCCACAAACTGTGAGATCATGACCTGAGCCGAAGTCGGACACTTAACCTCAGGTGTGCCAAAAGGACAAGTTTTAAAATTTTGTTGGTTTTCTTTTTTTAAGTTTATGTATTTTGAGAGAGAGTGAGAGCCGGGGAGGGGCAGAGAGAGAGGGAGAAAGAGAATCCTAAGCAGGTTCCACACTGTCAGCACAGAGCCTGACTCAGGGCTCAAACTCACAAACTGCAAGATCATGACCTGAGCTTAAACCAAGAGTTGGACACTTACTCGACTGAGCCACCTGGACACACCTGTTGTTTTAATAAGACTTGATATCTCAAAGTCTCTCAGGCCTGTATGGTTTGTCTCTGTTCTCAACTTCAGTCTAAGAACATTTGCCCCCATTTAAGTATCACAGTCTCTTTAAAATGGGTTTCCCAGACAAATCGCCAGTGTCTTGGTTTGAACTCGGTACTGCTTGCCATTGTGTTAAGATAAATGCTTGTTTCAGAGGAAAAGCAGATGTGCTGTCTGACATCAGAAATGCCACTCTGGGGCAGACCAAGTGTCCCTCAGCATGTGGACAAAATTGTGAAATTGCCTTCCACGATAGAGACCTCTGAGATCTGCTCCTTTGCCCCAAATGCCCTTACCTTTTCCAATAATAAATTGCTATGCTTTTCTCATTTATTACTGAATCCAATTTGTTCTGTAGTTCTGCTTTAGTCTCTGATTTCTGTGTTCAGCCCACTTCCATCCCCTTGTTCCACAGAAGCCCGCCCACCTTCTTGACATTTTGAAGGCTTGCTACATCACACCAAGCCTTAAATAACGTTTCCAGTGCTTTTTTTTCTGTTTTGAAAGCTAGACATTTTGCCAGGTTCTCAGGGAAATGTTTTTCCACCAAGCTATGAAAGATGTAGGTATTATTATAAACAGGGGTAACATCTATAAATAGAATTGAATGGTGAGGGGTTTTGTAATATTTTATATATTGCCATGACCATTACTTTAGTACTTTGTGCATTACAATAAACCTTAGGATATTTAAGATTCTGCTATAATTGGCCAATGAGGAAGAAAAACACTTTCAGTAGAAAGAAATAGCAGCTAAGGAGGCAAAATGATTTAATGAAGGCGAGTTCAGATCCGGTCCTGCAAAGCCTATACTCCGCTCCCTTAGGCAGACTCGGGCCTTCTTGTTCTTGGATCCCCACTGATCTTTCTACCTAATTCATATTATACTTACTGTACACTGATTGTATGGGAAACTTCTAGAGGATAGGAACAGTATCTGACACAGAATAGGCATCATTAATATTTCTTTATTGAGTGAATGAATGTAGTAAAACACAACTACCTGAGTTACTACATATCACTAAATGTCATAGTATTTAGATAGGGCTGGAAGGATGAATTAAACATACTGAGAAAACTTCTGTCTATGTTTTGTGATCCCCACCTCCACCCCCACCCCATTCCCTGTCTGTTACAGATGCCTGAAGAACAGGCATTCAGTGTTCTGGTCAAGATCATGTTTGACTATGGTCTCAGGGAACTTTTCAAGCAAAACTTTGAAGATTTGCATTGCAAATTTTACCAGTTGGAGCGACTCATGCAGGTAAAAAGAGAAACCAGCTTGCATTCGCCACTAAGAGTACGGGACTGGGGAGAGCTGGATCCATGAATTGGTGCCAGGGAGCAGTGGTGGTTGCCTTAGCCATCCAACGTTAAGGACTGGTTTTATATTTTTCATTTCTCACTATGTGATGACAATGCCAAGATTAATAAGGTGTGAGCCTGAATGGGTGTGAGCTGGTTTTTCAATCTCATAAACACCCAAAAGATCAGATGACTTTGTGGGGGCCTTTAACATAGCAAACTAAATCAAGAAATACCTGCCAAGGCTCTGAAGCTGACTGGTTAGGAATAGCATAATAAAAGTGAAACAAACTTTCCCAAACATTTCATAACTTGGAAAGAAAAACTTTCATTCCAAATATTTGTCACCGTCTTGGGGATTCCTCTCGAGAGCTTGTTTGTGGACCAGAAAAGAGAGCCAAGTGCCTGTTTAATACTTGATGATAAGTGTTCTTTTGAGCACTTTGGAGGTTTGTAGGAAAACACAAATATGTGACTTTTTTGGCCTATTCCTGGCAGATTTATGAGTGGGAGTTGAACAGCTGCATATGTGCCCAAAACTAATTAGTTTGCTATTTCAGGAATACATCCCTGACCTGTACAACCACTTCCTGGATATAAGCCTTGAAGCACACATGTATGCCTCCCAGTGGTTTCTTACACTTTTCACTGCAAAATTCCCTCTCTACATGGTCTTCCATATCATCGACCTGCTTTTATGTGAGGTAGGTATCAGAGGCCAGAACACTTCAGCTTTTGTTTACAGTGCTCTCCCATGTCGGCTCCATCAAAACAGAATTTGTTCTTAGTTATTTTATTTTAATGCTCAAAAATCCAGATTTAAGTAATGCTTCCTTGGGTTAAAGCGAGTGATCACGTTTTGTTAAAGGTGCTCTCAGCTTAAAAAAAAAAAAAGAAAAGAAAAACGAAAACCACTACTAGACATTTGTATTAGTATTAGGTTTGGCTGCATTTATTGAAGAAACTCAAAGTCACAATGACTAAGGTAGAGGTTTAGTTCTCTTCATTCACATAAAAGAAACCAGAAGGTTGACAGTAACCTGTCAGGGGACAGGGAGGGTCAGGGGACAGAGGAGGGTGTGTCCCCCTTTAAAAGAGACTTCCTAGATGTTCCACCTGAATTTTCATTTCTCTCTTATTGGCAGGAACTTAGGTACCTGACCACATCTAGCTGCAAAGGAGAGTTTTTAAAAACTGGGTAGGAATTTGCTGAAAATTGGAGGGTCTGTTACTAAAACAAAAAAGATATTAGAGTAAGTAATAGTCTTTGCCAAGCATGGTTTGGCAGGGTGATTAAGAAAAGAATAACTAATTTCCAAAATAATATATGTCTGTTTGTTTATTTTGAGAGAGAGAGCACGTGTGCAAGCTGGGGAGGGACAAAAAAAAATCCCAAGCAGGCTCCATGCTGTCAGCACAGAGCCTGACGAGGGGCTTAATCTTAACAGCCATGAGATCATAACCTGAGCCTAAATCAAGAGTCAGATGCTTTACCAACTGAGCCACCCAGGCACCCCAATAATATATGTTTATTACAGAAACTAGAAAACAAGCAAAAAGTTCTAAAAATACTTCTAATCCCACTCTCCAGAGAGTAACTCTTTTAACATTTTGGTGTCTATTCTTTCAGCTTTTTGTGTGCATTTATTGATTTACATGTGTTATTTCTATATAGAATAACTTTTTCATATGGGGTATTATGTAATGTATATTATGGTTCTGTAGGTATGTATTTTAAAATATTATGCTATATATGCTATTTGGTAACCTCTTTTCATGTGTTTGAACATTTATAGACACACATCTGCACCTTCCTTCTTTTTAATTATGCCATATTCAAGGCATACAAAAATCCCTTGAAGAATTTCTGCCTTCTACCCAGCTTGAAACACTGTAAGATACACTATTACCAAATATGCCATTATTCTTACCTGCTACCAAATATCTCATTCGTTGGGTATACCATAATTTATGTAACCAATTCCTAGTCTCAACCCTTTAAGTTTTATAGTTTTTCAGTATTATAAACAACCATTTGTTTTAAGTAGTTACTAAGGGCCTCCTGGCATGCCAAGTAATTTAAATAAACTTTTCAGCTAATTAGCTTAGAAAACCCTTGGGAGAACATTAGTTATGGAAACTGAGGTCCAGAAACTTAAAGAATTTAGCAGGTCTTAGTGCCTCCTCTTATCTTTTCTTTGTTCCCGGCACTCCCAAAGTGGTAGCTGAGGGAGAGGCAGGTTGGAGGGAGCCCTGAGCAGATTATGTTCTGGGGTAGAGGGCTCACACACAGAATGACTGCTGTATTTGGAGCAGGGCAGCACACAATAAGGGAAAAGGCCACCTGCAGTTATTTGCTGAGAGATCACAATTTTATGACTCTTATGTTTTGGTTGGGAAGCATAGAATACTTTGGAAAAGCGTTCTTGTTGAATGTGAGAATAGGGCTAAAGATTTCTTCTCTTGGGGCACCTGGATGGCTCAGTCAGTTGAGCGTCTCACTTGGGCTCAGGTCCTGATCTCACAGTTCGTGGGTTCAAGCCCCACATCGGGCTCTGTGCTGAGCACTCAGAGCCTGGAACCTGCTTCGGATTCTGTGTCCTCCCTCTCCCCTGCTCACGCTCTGTCTCTCTCTTCTCTCAAAAGTGAATAAACATTAAAAAAAAAAAAAAAAAGCTCTTAGAAGATTGGGAGACTGGGTCTGTTTTAAGATGTTTTTTAGTAGCAGACCTGTAATTATTATTTTCCAAGATATTTTCAAGTTATTCCATTTCTTTACTTAATTAAGTTTTTATACTTTATCTTAAACTGTGGGGCATTCTGGGGACAGACAGCTGAATAGTCCAGATATGAACACTGAAAATATTCTTTTTGTGTTTTCTCTTCCAGGGAATAAGTGTTATTTTTAATGTCGCCCTTGGATTATTAAAGGTACACATTTATTTGTAAATTGAGTTACATCCCCTGTCCAGCACTTGCAGGATCTTGGTCTCGATCTCATTCTAAGCAGCTGTGCTGTAGCCCTGACCCTGACAGCAGCTAATGGGCAAGTGGCTCGGGCAACAGCTAAGAAGTATCTTCTGGGGATTGTAAAGGTGCTCGTGTTATACAGTGCTTCTTGTGCATCTTCATAGCCAAGACCTCTTTCTGTCCATGGTTGTGTTTTCTTTCTTTCGTCAAGACTTCCAAGGACGACTTGCTGCTGACAGATTTTGAAGGTGCCTTGAAGTTCTTCAGGGTCCAGCTTCCGAAGAGATATCGCTCAGAAGAAAATGCGAAAAAGCTAATGGAATTAGCTTGCAGCATGAAGGTAAAATAACATTTGCATCAATTTAGACTGTTTTGTTCAGTTACTGTCTCACCATTCCTGATCAAACTATGAACATTTACAATGCGTTAGTAGTAGTAGTAATAATAATGTTTTCTTTGTATTTGTTTCCAAATATTCTCTTACATAGTCTATCCTGTGCATCAAATCTCATTGCCTCTCCCAACCTTTGAACTCTAGGAATGGAATTATTATCCTTATTTAGAAGATACAGTAAAACACAAAGAGTCCCGCCGCTAGGTGGTGGCAGGACTCTGGTTTCGTGATTTCTATGTTGTCCTTTAACTTTCAATATTTGTTGTTATGGTCAGTAATTCCCTGAAATGAAACTAACAATTAATGAAGGGAACTCACTCCTTTTCATCACTTTCAGTGGCATTTATGATTTGTATAGTTTTTAAAAAATTTTTATATATATTTTTTTCATTTTTGAGAGAAAGAGCCTGAGCTGGGGAGGGGCAGAGAGAGGGAGACACAGAATCTGAAGCTGGCTCCAGGCTCTGAGCTGTCAGCACAGAGCCTGATGCGGGACTCGAACTCACAGACTGTGAGATCATGACCTGAGCCAAAGTTGGACGCTTAACTGACTGAGCCACCCAGGGACCCCTGATTTGTATAATTTTTTTTTTTTTTAAAGGCAGCATCTCTTTATATTAATGTAATATGAGTAGGAGAAATTCCATTGTCTGCTGACCGGAGCATAGACTTGAAATCAGATCTGAATTTGAAGTTATTTTATCTGTTTAAGGCACAATTTCCTGATATGTAAAATAACAGTAGAATTCCAGTTCTGGTTATATGTCAGACTAAGCTGACTCGAGCTACCATGCTTTAAACACTTGGAGGTAGCAAATAAAATATAACCCAGGAAATGTTTAAATACCTGGATGAACTTGAAAGAAAAAAAAAAAAAGAAATCCCAAGTACCTGAATCACAGTAGCTCAAAGCTAGTGTGTGTGTGAAGTGCTAAAACAGGGGAATGTGGAACCTTGTTGATTTTAATGCTCAGGAAGACATATAATATGATTTTGGGTGTTTGGGAGGCAGCTGAATCTGGAGTCTTTGCATAAGTTAAGACCTTGGAATGGCTAACCTCTTTGTGAAAGGAGGAAATATAAAAACTACCTACCTATTATCCTGAGGAACAGTGGATATCCTAATATAAAATGAATTGAGGATTTGAAAAAGAAATAGAACCTCTAGATAATGAAATAACTATTAAAGTTATTATTCATCTTAAAGTGTTGCGTACTTCACAAGTACTACGGATAACATTTGATGGTATTTTCCCATGTGCCAGGGACTGTGGTTAAGTGCTTTCATATGTGAGGATTGTAACTACAATATGTATACAGTGCTTACGATGGTGCCTGGTAATTAGTAAGGGCTTAAGAATTGATGGCTCTTCCTATGGTTATTCTCCTCTGGCTTTTCAAGCAGTTATCAAATGAACACTTTTCAGTAACATTTTCATGGATGATGGGTTTGTGCACAGGGCACAAAACCAAGTGAGCTCTGAGTTCCTCTTTCCACCTCAGCCTGGTTCACACGAGAGGAAGCTGCCTCTTATTTGCTGATGATTTCCTCCCCTCCAAAACCTCCTTTCTTCGTGGCCCATCTCAAGTTTCTGGAACGTGGTTCCTCAGGCCAAAACCCCTGCTTATTCTGAGCGCCCCTTTCTCTCACCACATCTTGGTCCATCCCAGCCCTGCTGGCATAATACACGCTGACTCTGATCACTTTTCTCCTCTTCTTTCTAACACCCTAGTATAACCATCACCTTCACTTCTTTTCTGGAATGTTCCAGTAGACTCCATGTCTCCCTGTTTCCACAATTTTTTTTGTCTTGGTTTCTTTTTTGGGGAGGTGGGTTTTTATCCCATCTCTCCCTTGCTTGAAACTCTAATGGTTTCTTAGAATAAAACTCAAGAGGTTTTGCCCTGGTGCACAGGGCACTGCACTGTCTGACCTCTGGCCATCTCTCTGATTGCACCTCCTACTTTCCCCCCTCACATTTTCCACTTTACACAACCTGGCTTCCTTGCTGTTCTCAAACAGCAAGCATGCTAAGCATGTTCACTCCTCAGGCTTCTGCACTGGCTTGTCTCTCCACCCATCATGTTCTTCTCGATGTCCACATGGCGTCACCATCACCTCAGTGAGTCTTAAGCTCAAATATCATACCATCAGAGAGGTCTTCTCTAATTACAGTGTCTAAAGTAGCTGCTCCCTCAACCCTTTACACCCTGATCTCTTTATCCTGTCTTATTTTCCTCATATCATTCATTGTTACTTAACATTATTTTAGATCTTTATTTGATGCGCCCCTCCCCCCCACCCTGAACTAAACCTTCAGCAGAGGGGACTTTATCTTATTTACTGCCAAATCCCCAGCATAAGAACAGGA